>NC_058082.1:356596684-356897147 GCF_014858855.1 Bufo gargarizans | reverse complement strand
AAGTCTCTCAGTATTCATTAACCCTTTCCACAGAGCCTTGCAAATACAGTACAAATGAACAGGATATATATCACAGCAAACATAAAAAAAAATTGGTTACACAGTATTAAACAGTACAGTATTTCACAAAGGTGAGTACACCCCTCACATTTTTGTAAATATGGTATAATATCTTTTCAAGGGAGAACACTGAAGATATGACATTTTAATACAATGTAAAGTAGTCAATGTACAGCGTGTATAACAGTGTAACGCACAGCTAATGTCTAAAAAGCTGGCAACAAAAGTGAGTACACCCCTAAGTGAAAATAGCCAAATTGTGCTCAAAGTGTCAATATTTTGAGTGATCACCATTATTTTCCAGCAGTGCCTTAACCCTCTTGGGCATGGAGTTCACTAGAGCTTGACATCACAGAGCTGGTGGATCTTTGAGACCTTGCACTCCTCCACCTTCTAGTTGAAGATGCCCCACAGATTTTCAATAGGGGTTAGGTCTGGAGACATGCTTGGTGAGTCCAGCACCATTATCCTCAGTTTCTTTAGCAAGGCAGTGGTCATCTTGGAGGTGTGTGGGGGGTCTTCAGCAAACTGTTTATGGGCATTCTTGTGCATCATCTTTAGAAGAGGCTTCCTTCTGGGACGACAGTCATGAAGACCAATTTGATGCAGTGTGTGGTGTATAGTCTGAGTACTGACAGGCTGACATCCCCCTCCTTTCACCTCTGCAGCAATGCTGGCAGCACTCATACGTCTGTTTTGAAAAGACAACTTCTGGATATGGAGCTGAGCATGTGCACTCAACCTCTTTGGTCAACCATGGCGAGACCTGTTTTGAGTGGAACCTGTCTTGTTAAACCGCTGTATGGTCTTGGCCACTGTGCTGCAGCTCAGTTTCAGAGTGGTGAAAATCTTCTTATAGTCTAGGCCATCTTTAAATAGAGCAACAATTCTTATTTTCAGATCCTCAGAAAGTTCTTTGCCATGAGGTGCTATGTTGAACTTCCAGTGACCAGTATGAGAGAGTGTGAGAGTGATAACACCAAATTTAGCACACCTGCTCCCCATTAATACCTAAGACCTTGTAATACTAATGAGTCACATGACACCAGGGAGGGAAAATGGCAAATTGGTCACAATTTGGTCATTTTTACTAAGGGGTGTACTCACTTTTGTTGCCAGCGGTTTAGACATTAATGGCTGTGTGTTGAGCTATTTTGAGGGCACACTAAATTTACACTGTTATACAAGCTGTACACTAACTATTTTACATTGTATCAAAGTGTCATATCTTCAGTGTTGTCCCATGAAAAGATATCATATAATATTTACAAAAATGTGAGGAACGTACTCACTTTTGCGAGATACTGTTTAAGTCAATGCAAGTTAACCCTTTTAAGTGAAATAAAGTAAGAAGTTGATGTCTTTCATAGGGTAAACAGGGCAAATGTTCACAAATTCCCAGACTTCAAAGTACCCCTGCTCCAGGGCACCACATGTATTCCATGTATTATATGCATGTGCTACTATCCCATAAGGTTGTATAGGGAGTGAGAGGTTCCAACTGACTAGGCTGGGCTTGCTTTACCCTTCCTACCTAGAAAGAAGTGTGTAAAAAAAGTCTATGGCTGTCACCTTAGACAGCAAGGAACAGATCTTGGAGGGAGATTCAACTCCCCTACAGACTACAAGCCTGGAGTGGACTAGCCATATACCCTACAGGGAAATTCCCCAGATGGCCGATGCCCAGAAGGCTGCCCAAGCTGTCCTCATGGCCGAAGGCCAGGTACATGAAAATCTGATGCTCTCATGATTATTAATGCTGAATTCTCTTGAATTCAACTGTATCACCATCCTCAAAATGGTGATAGGTCAGTATTTTATGCACTGCAGTATTGCTGAACCTGCCTACTTCTGTTTGCCCTGTCTACTTGAGGTTTGTGTTGGCTCTGACTACTGTCAATTTGGACTTGCCTACAACTTGGGCCACATTTAGTTTTTTTTTTTTACAGGGCCATATTAAGCTCACAGTCCACCCCTGCTACAAGTAGTTTATGTTCTAGCACTTGGAAAGGAAAAGATCTACAGAAGGTTTATCTGTCACAAAAAGAGATTGCGAACTAGCTTGGCAAATATGGTAACCAGTAATTTGGCTATAGCCTCCTCTGCATGTGGTAGGAACACTATAAGCTACAATCTGCCCCTGTTCAGAGACTGCATTCCCTTGAGAACACTATTTATATATATATATATATATATATTTGATGATAAAGAAAGTGCATCCCTTTAGGCCAGAAAAAGGAGAGATTTAACAGTCGGATTGTAAGAGAGAGAAACTAGCCTCCTTATACAACCTATAGAAATTACTCAAGTTAACTGTAAAGACTGCATTTTATGTGAATAGTGGTTATGAGGATCACCTGTTGACCTGCTTCAGTAAAGTGCTGTGGATCTGTTACACCAAAACCGGTCTCGTCATTATACCACACCACACTACAGTTTACTCCATTATTTTCGCTGCATGGCCTCAGGAAACGCTGGGGAGGACAACCACTGTGACTTAGGCTACTTTCACATCTGTGCTTTCCCTTTCCGCTATTGAGATCCGTCATAGGCTCTCAATATAGGGGGGGAAACACTTCAGTTTTGTCCACATTCATTGTCAATAGGGACATAACTGAACTGAACGAAACAGAATGTACCAGAATGCATTCCGTTCCGTTTGTTTGCTTCCCCATCGCAGACAGAATAACGCTGCAAGCAGCATTTTTCTGTCTGCGATGTGGTGCGGAGCAAGACGGATCCATCATGACACACAATGGTGGCGGATCCGTTTTCTCGGACACAAACGAAAACGGATTCGTCCCCCATTGACTTTCAAAGGTTTTCATGACGGATCCGTCATGGCTATTTTAGATATAATACAACTGCATTCTATCAGAACAGATGCAGATGGTTGTATTATTATGACGGAAGAATTTTTGCAGATCCATGACGGATCCAGCAAAAACGCTGGTGTGAAAGTAGCCTAATAAAACTCCTACCTGCACTACTATTCCTATCCTCTCCACTTCCATATAAGGTTCGTTGCATTATACACAATAGGGAATTATAACAGGGTAAGTTTTATTAGCAGTAAGAACAAGGAAAAAACCCTTTAAGCATTTTTTTTTATTAAATACATTATTAGCAATGATTGTTAATGGCAAAGTATAATACCAATTGTTTTAAAAATTTCTATGTTCAAGCTTTAAAGTTATCATTGCAAAGCTGGTTTGCCTTCATGAAAATGATCAGACTATTATGATATAGACACACGGCTTAACATTAAAGGTGTTTTCTTGTTCTTGGTCTCAGCTGTATAACCACAGCTAGGAGAAGTCTGTATGGAGCGTTGGTGGAGTATGTGACCCGGTATCCTTTTACAGTGGATAAGTGGTAAATAATTTTGTCTTGTATGACCCTTTGCCTTTGAGATATATGCATACATATATTTTTTTTAATGCTGGACATATATTTTTACTGACACTAGCAATGCCACTGGGGCCTACACTTTCAAGCAACACGCTGGTGGACGCAGTTAAAAAAATCTAGCCTTCGGCCCATAGGGCTCTTATTAGGCCCCTGCTAGTTCACGTGATTTTCAGTTGCAGAAATGAATCTGTGGCATGTAAATATATCCTTTATGTCAAATGAATATGATCAGAACAGGTTTTTGGAAAATATCAATAGTAGAAATTCCACATATATAAAAAAAAGTAAATGCTTTTACTTAACGGCATATTAAGGCCAGTTAATATTCCTTTTAGATTACGACTTGGTCTTTGTACCGAATCTGGTTTCCACTTCTCCAGGCTTTCCCATGCATTTATTTCAGTCTTTCCTTTAAAGAAACAGTCTCCGCATGCTCTTACTTTCTTTATTGCTTGCTTGCTGTGGGCGAGGCACCTCACCTTTCTCTGTATCACATATAGGATGAAAGGAAGCATTTAGCACAGAAGCAGAATTTTTGTAGCCTTTTAGTTAAACAGTGGAGTAGGGGGGCGGTAAATCTTTGAGTTCCATTTTTGTCGCCTCCTTGTAGGATGGAAGTGCTGCCTGTAAGGCACAATAAATGATTTAACAGAAATATACAAGTTCACAAAAATATGAATAAATAGTGGGAAAGCTACAATATCACAATATAAAATGTATTTTAAATGTCTAATGCATATTTTTTAATAGCCCTTGCATATAGAATAGTTTATATATGGCAAGTCTTCAAAATGATAATACGTTAGAAATATAAATTTCATGATCCTCATAAACTACAACATATTATTACATGTATTGGCATCATAACTGCCTGGAGATGTAGATACTGTATGCAAGCACATAAGCAGATCTGATGCAACTAGTAAGAAAAAGGGCGTTCATCTAATCAAGAAGACCCTATTCTAAAGTTTGTGGGTTTGTCCCACAAAAATTATTCCACATTTTTCCAAAACTGAATACTTTTGTAATTGCATATAATTTAAATTCAATAAAACAGATCTGTATCACGCCCATGCTGTTTGTTCTTTTCTTCATCTCTCTGTCCACCTTGCTGAGTTGGATGTACATACTCAGTCCCATC
Organism: Bufo gargarizans; assembly: GCF_014858855.1. Classification (NCBI taxonomy): domain Eukaryota; kingdom Metazoa; phylum Chordata; class Amphibia; order Anura; family Bufonidae; genus Bufo; species Bufo gargarizans. Next base: position 356,892,535 of record NC_058082.1, on the reverse strand, counting down.
CTTCATATACCACAAGCCATATTGTCTCTTAGAAGATGTGACAGCTACAGGAAAAAAGTTACAGCAGAAAGGATACACCCCTGAGCAAGGACACACCCTAGAGCTGCCAGCTTGAAATAAATGGCGAGATCTCTGGATCCATGTGAGGTACAGGGCTGGTTCTAGCTTTGTTAGAAACAGCTTGTCAGGTACTATATGATGTCTGTTTTTTACATACACTCTGGACATTTTTGTGGAAGTTTCTATTACTGTGCCATAACGCCTTATGGGACTTTGGGAATCATAAAATACTTACACATGCAGAAACAATCCCTTATACATGTATAGAATAGATTTCCAGTCTACAAAAATTTTGCAACAAGTCTGCTGTGTGTGGACTTACCCTAATCACCTTAGTAGGTATTGTTGGGTTGGAATTGGTGTAAAATAATACTGGGTGCAGTGGTGACCTACCTCAGCCCAGTAACTGTGTGGCAAGAGTTACCAGGCTGAGATACCATTGGGTAATTCGGTAAGAGTTGGTGAGGTGAGTATCACATATTTATTGTATACCAATAGCAGCCTGTTTTAAAGAAAATCTGCAGTTGGAAATGTTATGTGACTAATTGTGTGTACCACTCCTATGAGGACCTATAGTCAGATTCTGCAGTCATATGTTTCTCTCTTCCATCTCACCCCTGCTTCTGCAGACAGTGGACAGTAGAAATGCTTGACTGCAGTTTTAGATAACACAAGATGTTTCTGTAATGGAGACACATAGGCCACATAGGAGCAGTAAACAGAAAATGGTAGGAGATTTTTAATCAACACAAACATGCTTCATGTTTTATTTGATATAGACTGGAACATCTAGGCGAGGTAGATAATACTACATGGACAAATGGCATTCAATGCATGTCAACACATATACCTGAAGGTGAAGATCTTTATGCATGGGCAATTACCGGGCACATCTATTAAATATCTGAAGATGATGTAGCATTGACTTCTTTACCATGATTGATGCAGTGTTGATGTGTACATACTGGTGTGCATGCTTCAGTGGCAGACAGTGGGTCAGGAATATCTCCAGCCACTGTACAACTGCTAAGAACCCTAACGTACCCTATCAAGAACATATTTTTTATGGACTAATAAGGAGACCAAAATGCTGTAAGAGCTAAAGGTCTACTTAATGAAACCATTCTTATCAACATGTACTTTTCTCAGTGCTGTACTTTTAACTATATGAATGACTTTGCGTCCTGATTCCTGAATTTTATGGATTATTTTTAAATATACACTATGTGTTATATCCTGGGGATGGATTTAGTGGATATTACCTTTGAGATTTCTTTCAGCATAAACATGTCTTTTGATTGATTCTTTGCTAATTCATTCGAACCCTTGCAGAATCTCCAGGCGCAACAGATCATCAGTGCCTAGAGAAAAAAACATTTATACATATGTCATACATTTGATACAGTATTTTTTACACTTTTTGTTTATTCTATGTGTAGATCACTTTATACTTAGAGACAGTAGCGTACATAGAGAAGTAAGGTCCCCATAGCAAGGATCAAACCAGGCCCTCCACACAGGACAGAAGGGTTTCTGCCTAAATCCCTTTCAATGACCATAGGGCCATTTTTTTCTACTGCCTCATTTGCTAAAAATTGTTCCTTTAGAGCAGGCATGCTCAACCTGCGGCCCTCCAGCTGTGGCAAAACTACAACTCCCAGCATTCTTGGACAGACTACAGCTATCAACCTACAGCAGGGCATTGTGGGAGTTGTAGTTTTACAACAGCTGGAGGGCCGCAGGTTGAGCATGCCTGCTTTAGAGGGTAGAGTCCTGATCAAGTTTTCACCCCAATTAGAAGAGGGGATGATCCCAACTGGGCCCCCTCTTGCCCTGGGCCCCATAGCATTCGCATGGTCTGCTGCTATAGTAGTTACTATAAATGAGCGAATCGAAGCTGACAAAATGGAATTCGATCTGAATTTCAGGAAAAATTTGATTTGCAGAAAATGCTAATTTCCTCGAGCTTCGTGGTAAAGAATTGCAATTTTCCTAAAATGGTGGCTACACGTGTGAAGACTGAGGACATGGGGCAAGGAACTCTGGGAAGGCGGGATCACCCATATTGACATGCCTGCATGCAGCCAATCAGTAGCCATTTCACTTCTGCAGTTATGTCTGTTGAAAGCGTATGGGGGCATATTTCAGTACAACAAGAAAAATATATACACACTGCACTGTTGCAGTTATTTGTGGTCAAAGCGTATAGGGGAGTATTACAGTAAAATAAGAAAGATATATAAGCACTGCACTGTTGCAGTTATTTCTAGTGAAAGCATAAAGGGGCATATTTCATTAAAATAAGAAAAATATATGCGCACTGCACTGTTGCAGTTATTTCTGGGGAAAGAGTATAGGGGCATATTACAGTAAAAAAAGATAAATATTTTCTCAGTGCATATCTGCAGTTAATTCTGGTGAAAGCGTATAGTGGCCTATTTCAGTCCAACAAGAAAAATATATGCTCAGTTCACTTCTGCAGTTATTTCTGTTGAAAGCGGATAGGGGCATATTAAAGTAAAAAAATTAAAATATATATGCATTTCACTGGTGCACTTATTTGTGGCAAAAGCATTCAGTGGCCTATTTCAGTTCAGAAAGAAAAATATATACGCATTTCACTGGTGCATTTATTTCTAGTGATGGACGAACATCGTCCGGGACGTTTCGCGAACGTGCATTCACGATCAAATGTTCGTGAACCGCGCATTCTCGTCGGACTCCATTGACTTTAATGGCAGGTAAACCTGAAAAAACAGGCCACCAAATACTTACTAAAAGTGCACAAATATTCCCATAACATGGACAGTGACATAACAGAGGAGAATCATTGGCAAAAATTCCCACAAATAATATGTACTTTAATGAGGGGACATTATTATGTGACTGTGACAGATCCATCTGTATAGACCTATATTGCTGGTTCGTCTGTTTGCCTTCATTTCGCTGGATTTCCTGTCCGTATGCCCCTGTTCGTGTGTTTCCCCACATACCGATTGGAACTACTGAACGGATGGCCACCCAGGAGAGGAGGGTGCTGCTAGTTAACCTAAATGGCCTCATTGTTCACAAAGGACTTGAACCAACTTGAACTCCTGGTCTAATTCGTGCCATTGTGGGATGCTAAATGTCTGTGTATTGAAAAGGGTTGTGACATTGTGTGTTTAAATGGTGATGTCTGTTCTGTTGTCCCCACATGTGTATTGGTGATTTCCCTCTGTCTTGGGAGATAATTGGATTATTCCTCGGGTGTCGCCAGGGCAGAGAGGAGAAAACCATAATGCATTGTGGGGATGTATTGTCTCTGTAGTGCTGCATGTCTGTCCTGTGTCACAGTCTCCATTCTGGGCCCCTAGGGGCGTGTCCACCAGATGGGGACCTGCATAAAAATGGGCGGGTAGCCCTCAATAAAACATTCCCTGTTTGACTTTCAAGACGGAGCTTGTTCTCGTTTATGGAGGGATTTATTATTGGGACAGCGCTTTCGTATATTGCTAGCTGTGGAAGGAGTTCGACTGAATTGCTGATCAGGAGTTGCCACGTTCGTATGCTCCATTCAGGGGGTTTGATGATCGGCTGGATTAAAAACTGCATTCCTGGAGAAAGGGGCTTATTCACTAACCAGCGGCATCATCGACCTGGCGGTGAGTGTCGTAACAATTGGTGGCAAGCAACGGGATGAATCCTACCGCCCAGAAGGCCAGCTACAAATCCCAGGGTGGAAATGCAGTATGAGGAATTAAGGCGTGCTACCCTTAAAGATATATTGGAACACAGAGGACGATCAGCGAGTAATCTCAAGAAGAGAGAGATTATTTCTATATTATTGGAGATGGATGCAGCACAGGGAACGGAGAGAGCTATTGTGCCTGGCATACTGGATTTAACACCCGAGGAGGTACAATTTAACCGGGCAGTCCAGATAAGGCTGGCACACTTTGGCCCCAACCCTGCAGCAGATATTGTGGTCCAGGTGCAAGCAGCAGTAGCAGCACAACAGGCGCTACAGGGAAGAGGAGCTGCAGCAGCAGAGGTACCCCATAATAACAATGGAAGGAGAAAGGTACCTTTTGCTGCATTTAGACATTTTGTGGAAGCGGAGGGAGAGATTGACGGGTTCCTGGCCGATTTTGAAAGGCAGTGTGCCTTACACCAGGTACCCGCAGAGGAATGGGTCACTATCCTCTCTGGGAAATTATCCGGGCCGGGCCAGTGAGGCTTTTCGGGCCATCCCAGAGGAGGAACTTACAAGTTACCGGGCAGTAAAAGATGCCCTTTTGGCCAGATACGCTGTCACCCCTGAGGCGTACCGGCGGCGATTCCGGGACACTAACAAGCAGGCTGGTGATTCTTATGTGGAGTGGGCATGCAGGGTACACCGCACCACAGCCCACTGGATGGCAGGGTGCCAAGCGGTAACTGGGGAAGAGGTGCTGCAAGTATTTTTGTTGGAGCACTGCTTTGATCGGTTACCTGCAGGAGTCAGAGAGTGGGTTAGGGACCGCAAACCCGCTACCTTACCTGAAGCTGCTCGTCTGGCCGATGAATACACAGATGCAGGAAGGCTAGACCAGACAGCAGCCAAGGTCCCTACCCAACCACTACTGTGTATCACCCCCCAGCGCAACGCACCCCCACAATACCACCAGCGAACAATTATGTTCAGCCAGCTCGGTTCAACGCCCGGGATTACTCTCAGCCTATCCGGTGCTATGGGTGCAAACAGCTGGGGCACAAGAGACCGGAGTGCCCATTGAACAATACCAACCCAGCGCAGTCGTGGAGAAAACCAGCCGGCGGAAATCAGCAGCCACCCCAGCCCTTCGCTCACTGTCTTGAGCAGGAGGAATTTTGGGGTATACTACATGAGGCGGATCCAGTACAAGCAGCCCAGCAGGATAACCGGCAGCAGCACAGGCAGACCGTTAGACTAAATGGCAAAGTGGTCACTGGTCTGAGAGACACCGGGGCCACTATGACCCTGCTCCAAAAGCACCTTGTTTCGGAACACCAACACACTGGAAATACTGTGGCAGTGAGGGTAGCAGGAGGCGCCGTGGTCCGTCTACCTGTTGCCCGGGTTCATTTGGATTGGGGAGTGGGCTCTGGACATGTGAATGTGGGGGTTATGAAAGACTTGCCTGCTGATGTCTTGCTCGGGAATGACCTGGCCCCTTTGGTTTCTGCTTATGCTCCAATGGGACCTGCTGATGTCCACCCAGTAACTACCCGGGCCCAGACCCGTGTTGCTGGAACCAGCCCACCTGCCGCCGAGACCCAGGTAAGACCCGATTCCCCGACTGATACCCTAGGACAGACCTTTGCTAGCTGGGATTCCCCAGAGGAGTTTGGGAGGGAAACTCAGGCAGATCCGACTCTCCAGAAGTATAGAGACAGAGCAGATACTGGAGAGGAAGGAGTAGATGGGGAGCGGTATGAATGGGTGGGGGACAGGTTATATAGGATCCCTAAACCGTCCCAGAAAAGTGTTGCCCATCCGCCGAATCGACAGCTGGTGGTGCCCGCAAAATACCGGCAGGAGATTCTGCGGATAGGGCATGACGTTCCATTAGCCGGACATCTAGGGTCCCGCCGCACAGCCTATAGGATCATGCAGAACTTCTTTTGGCCAAATTTTAATCAGGCTGTGCGGATACATTGTAGTACGTGTGACACTTGTCAACGGGTAGGAAAGCGGGGGGACCACCCAAGAGCTAGGCTTATGTCTATGCCTATCATTGGGGAGCCCTTTGCCCGCATAGCCGTTGACATTGTGGGTCCACTGGCCAGGGCTAGTCCATCCGGTAAGAAGTATATTCTCACCGTGGTGGACTATGCCACTCGCTATCCAGAGGCAGTAGCGCTGTCTAATATAGAGGCAGAGACAGTTGCTGATGCCCTGGCTAGGATTTTTACTAGGGTCGGGTTCCCTAAGGAGATTCTCTCTGACCAGGGAACCCAATTTACTGCTGTGCTCACCCAGCAACTGTGAAGGGTGTGCGGCATTAAACCGATACTTAGTTCCCCGTACCATCCACAGACTAACGGCCTCTGCGAGCCATTTAATGGCACCCTCAAACAGATGTTGAGGACCTTTTCTGACACTTGCAGAGACTGGGAGCGATTCCTGCCTCATCTGTTGTTTTCTTACAGAGAGGTGCCCCAGGAATCTACTAGGTTCTCCTCCTTTGAGTTGCTCTATGGGAGGAGGGTCCGCGGACCCCTAGATCTCATAAGAGGCCACTGGGAGGGGGAGACAGAGCAGGAAGGGACCCCCATAGTGCCGTATGTCCTGGAACTCCGGGACCGCATGGAGAAACTGTCCCTGATGGTAAGAGAGAATCTCCAGGTGGCCCAGGGGAGACAGAAGAGATGGTACGATCGGGGAGCCCGGCAGCGAGTCTTCCAGGTTGGGCAGAAAGTGCTAGTGCTCAAACCTGTGAAGGCGAACAAGATGCAAGCATCTTGGCAGGGCCCGTATAAGGTGGTAGCTCAGGTGTGTGATACTGCCTACCTTATAGCCAGCTGTTCAGATGACAGGATCCAGCGATCCTTTCATGTGAACATGCTAAAGGAGTATCAGGAGAGAACGGAGGATGTCGCTGCAGTATGTGCCCCTGCTGCAGACGATACAGAGAGTTTACCCTTACCCGATTTGTTAGAGAGGGACTCCCAGACTGACCTTACTAGTCTTGTACAGCTAGGGGATAGATTAAGCCCCACAGAGAAGGGACAGGCAAGACAGCTTCTGTGGGAGAAGCAGGCGACATTCTCCCAAGAGCCTGGCTACACTACCCTAGCTGTACATAAGGTAGAGACCCCTGGACAGAACCCTCTACGACAGCCCCCATACCGTATCCCTGAAGCAGTCCGAGAAGGAATGCGGAAGGAGATACAGGAGATGACCCAGCTTGGGGTCATCGAACACTCTGATAGCCCTTGGGCTTCGCCTGTAGTCCTGGTGCCTAAGAAGGATGGGACCACCCGGTTCTGTGTAGACTACAGGCGGCTTAACGAGCGGACCACCACTGACGCCTACCCGATGCCCCGGGTAGACGAATTATTAGATCGTATTGCCAGGGGACGCTATCTGACCACCATAGACCTGTGTAAAGGTTATTGGCAGATCCCCCTGGCCGAGGATGCTATCCCCAAGTCGGCCTTCGTCACCCCATTTGGCTTGTACCAATTTAAGGTCATGCCATTTGGGATGAAGAATGCCCCGGCTACCTTTCAGCGTATGGTGGATAGACTTCTCGATGGATTCCAGGAATTTGCTTGTGCATACCTGGATGACATTGCGATCTACAGTGGGTCCTGGGAGGAACACCTAGTACATGTAGGGGTAGTTTTGGACAAAATTCGGGCTGCTGGCCTGACATTGAAGCCAGAGAAGTGCCATCTAGGCATGGCTGAAGTGCAATACCTGGGTCACAGAGTGGGGTGTGGGAGCCAGAGACCGGAGCCGGCTAAGATAGAGGCAGTAGCTAACTGGCCCACACCTATCACTAAGACCCAGGTGTTAGCCTTCCTAGGGACAGCAGGGTATTACAGATGCTTTGTCCCAGACTACAGCACTATTGCTAAGCCCCTGACTGACCTGACCAAGAAAAATCTCCCTAAGCAGGTCCTGTGGTCTCCGGCTTGTGAAGCTGCGTTTCAAGCACTCAAACAGGCTCTTGTAAATGCCCCTGTCCTGGCTGCCCCAGTCCCTAACAAACGTTTTCTCGTCCATACCGATGCTTCCATGTATGGACTGGGGGCTGTGCTGAGCCAGGTCGGGGAAGATGGAGGAGAGCACCCTGTCGCATATCTCAGTAGAAAGCTGTTACCCCGAGAAGTGAGTTATGCCGCAGTGGAGAAGGAATGCTTGGCCCTGGTCTGGGCATTGAAAAAGTTTAGCCCTTATTTGTATGGACAGGAATTTTCCCTTGTGACGGACCACAATCCCCTTGTCTGGCTTAACCGGGTCTCAGGAGACAATGGGAGACTGCTGCGGTGGAGTTTAGCTTTACAACCGTATAACTTCACCATCAGCTACCGACCCGGTAAGCAGAATGGGAATGCAGATGGATTGCCCGGCAAACCGACGTTCTTGCTACCTCCTAGTCCGGTCATCCCCAAGTTGACCCGCTAAAGGGTCAAGCCGGGTCTGCCGGAGTGTCCCACAAGGGGGGAGCCGTGTGACAGATCCATCTGTATAGACCTATATTGCTGGTTCGTCTGTTTGCCTTCATTTTGCTGGATTTCCTGTCCGTATGCCCCTGTTCGTGTGTTTCCCCACATACCGATTGGAACTACTGAACGGATGGCCACCCAGGAGAGGAGGGTGCTGCTAGTTAACCTAAATGGCCTCATTGTTCACAAAGGACTTGAACTCCTGGTCTAATTCGTGCCATTGTGGGATGCTAAATGTCTGTGTATTGAAAAGGGTTGTGACATTGTGTGTTTAAATGGTGATGTCTGTTTTGTTGTCCCCACATGTGTATTGGTGATTTCCCTCTGTCTTGGGAGATAATTGGATTATTCCTCGGGTGTCGCCAGGGCAGAGAGGAGAAAACCATAATGCATTGTGGGGATGTATTGTCTCTGTAGTGCTGCATGTCTGTCCTGTGTCACAGTCTCCATTCTGGGCCCCTAGGGGTGTGTCAACCAGATGGGGACCTGCATAAAAATGGGCGGGTAGCCCTCAATAAAACATTCCCTGTTTGACTTTCAAGACGGAGCTTGGTCTCGTTTATGGAGGGATTTATTATTGGGACAGCGCTTTCGTATATTGCTAGCTGTGGAAGGAGTTCGACTGAATTGCTGATCGGGAGTTGCCACGTTCGTATGCTCCATTCAGGGGGTTTGATGATCGGCTGGATTAAAAACTGCATTCCTGGAGAAAGGGGCTTATTCACTAACCAGCGGCGTCATCTACCTGGCGGTGAGTGTCGTAACAGTGACTTAAAGGGAAACTTTGAAAAATGGGCCCTGCTGGATCCTAGAAAATTTTTATTTTAGGCCACGGGAGTACAGGCCCCAAAAATTAGGCATTCACCTGACAGAAAATAACTTGTGATGAAGTTGCTGGAGGTACATTAGGCGGTCACTGGATCAAAATTTTACTGTCGGCCAGTACAGGCCCCAAAAATTAGGCATTCACCTGACAGAAAAGAACTTGTGATGAAGTTGCTGGAGGTACATTAGGCGGTCACTGGATCCAAATTTTACTGTCGGCCAGTACAGGCCCCAAAAATTAGGCATTCACCTGACAGATAAGAACTTGCGATGATGTGGCTGAAGGTACATTAGGCGGTCACTGGATATGAATTTTACTGTAGGCCACGGGAGTACAGGCCTGAAAAATTTGGCATTCACCTGAAAGAAAAGAACTTGTGATGATGTGGCTAGAGGTACATTAGGTGGTCACTGGATGCAAATTTTACTGTAAGTCAGTACAGGCCTCAAAAATTAGGCATTCACTTGACAGAAAAGAACTTGTGATGATGTGGCTCAAGGTACATTAGGCGGTCACTGTATACAAATTTTACTTTAAGCCAGTACAGGCCCCAAAAATTAGGCATTCATCTGACAGAAAAGAACTTGTGATGATGTGGCTAGAGGTACATTAGGCGGTCACTGGATCCAAATTTTACTGTCGGCCAGTACAGGCCCCAAAAATTAGGCATTCACCTGACAGAAAAGAACTTGTGATGATGTGGTGAGAGGTACATTAGGCGGTCACTGGATACAAATTTTACTGTCGGCTGCACTGAACGCTCTTTCGGACAGGACACTCGACGAGGGGCAAGCCAAGAGTTACATGGCAAATTGTGCCAGCTCTGGCCACAGGTCAAGCCTGCACACCCAGTAGTCCAGGGGTTCCTCACTTATCAGAGCGTCCACATCGGCTGTTAACCCGATGTAGTCGGACACCTGTCGGTCTAGGCGTTCCCTGAGGCTGGATCCGGAGGGAGGGTGTCGATGCGTTGGCTGAAAGAAGGATCTCATATTCGAAGTGATCAAAACATATTCAAATCGCCCACTTCTTGCATACGCTGTTGGATTGGTACCCACAACTGTTTCTCTGTGAGTGAAAATTCTTCTGCCAGCACCCGCAAAAGCAAAATGCAGCATTTCTCGAAGCAAGGCCTGGAAGTGCTGCATTCTGACAGCCCTCTGTGATGCTGGTAACATGTCAGCCATTTTGTGTTTGTATCGGGGGTCTAAGTACATTGCCACCTAGTACTGGTCCTTGCCCTGTATGCTTTTTATACAGGGGTCTCTCTTCAAACACTGGAGCATGAAGGCCCCCATTTGCACTAAATTGGAAGAGGTGGAGCGCCCCTGGCTCCTACTCATGGCCCAGGATAATGTCGTCCTCTGTCTCCTCCCCCCAGCCACGGACAACACCAGGAATTCCCCAAAAGTTTAAAGTCCCCCTCAAAGCCTGCTCTTCTTGCGCCTCCTCCCCCCAGCCACCATCCTCTTCTGACTCTTCGTCAGACTCCTGCTGACTTGTCTCAGATGGAATAGCCCCCCCTGGGAATTCATTCAGCATTGCGACTTCCTCATCTTCCTGCTCCTCGACGGCTTCATCAATGACACGACGCAATGCACACTCCAGAAAGAAGTCGCAAGGTAAGATGTCACTGATGGTGCCCTAGCTGCGATCAAATGGCCGCAGAAGTCTGCATGCGTCGCGCATGAGCAGCCACTGGCACGGTGAAAAGAAACCAAGCTCCCCAGAACCTGTCCTGCTGCAGAGTTCGTACAGGTAGTCATTAACGGCACATTTCAAGCATATACAATGAGGAGTTCCAGCGCATTGGGCTGTCACAAATTAGTCGTCTGACGGGCAAGTGGTGTCACCACTGAGCCATGGCCGTGTAAGATCTTTTAAAATGGCCAGAGATTTTCCTGGCCTGCTGCAAGACGTCCTGGACCCCAGGGTATTTGGCAATGAATCGCTGTACGACTAAGTTCAGGACGTATGCCATACACGGTACGTGTGTCATTTTGCCCTTTTTCAGCGTGCTCAGCAGATTGGCACCGTTGTCGCACACCACATTAGCAACTGTTAAATTGACCTGGGTTTGCCATTGCTCAGCCTGTGACCGCAGAGCTGAAAGCAGTGCAGGACCGGTGTGACTCTTGGCTTCCAGGCACAACAGCCGCAGCACAGCATGGCAACGTCTCATCTGGCACATCAAATAGGTTCAGGGGAGCTTGGGGGGCACAGTGGAAGAGGCTGTAGCAGTGGAAAAGGAGGAGTCAGCCGAGGAGGAGATGGAGGATGGAGTAGGAGGAGAAGAAGAGGCAGGCCTGCATGCAATCCGTGTTAGTAACACCAAATCCACATGGGAGCCACGGGTTAGGCTACTTTCACACTCGCGTTCGGTGCGGATCCATCTTGTATCTGCACAGACGGATCCGCACCGATAATGCAAACGCTTGTATCCGTTCATAACGGATCCGTTTGTATCATTCATAAAAAAAAAAAAGTCTAAGTCAAAACAGATCCGTCTTGACTTACATTGAAAGTCAATAGGGGATGGATCCGTTTTCAATTGCACCATATTGTGTCAGTGAAAAACGGATCCGTCCCCATTGACTTATATTGTAAGTCAGGACGGATCCGTTTGGCTCCGCATCGTCAGACGGTCACCAAAACGCTGCAAGCTGCGTTTTAGTGACCGTCTAAAAAACGCAACGGGGACCAAACGCAGCCAAATTGATGCATTCTGAACGGATCCTTATCCATTCAGAATGCATTGGGGCTGAAGTGATCTGTTTTGGGCCTCTTGTGAGAGCCCTGAAACGGATCTCACAAGCGGACCCAGAAACGCCAGTGTGAAAGTAGCCTTACATGCTTGAGAACCGTCGGAAGGTACACCCAGTGGACAGTAAAAGTTATGTACCTTTCCTGCCCATGTTTGCTAGAGCACATGTCTGTGGTCAGATGTATCTTGGCACCGACACTTTATGCCAGATATATATTAACTTGCCGCTGAACGTGGCCTTATAGTTCAGGGATGCCCTTCTGGTAGAAATACTTCCTTCCAGGGACCTTCCATTGCGTTGTGCCAATGTCCACACATTTTCTAAAGGCCTCCGAGTCCACCAGTTTATATGGCAGTAGTTGGCGGGCAAGCGTTTCAGACAAGCGGGAAGTCATTTGTTGGGCTCGTTTACGCTCGAACATTTGGGAAGCCTGCCTTCAGCCAGATGAACGTGACGACGGCATGGTGGAAGGTGGAGGAGAAGGAGAAGAGGCAGGATGTGGAGCGCTGGGAGTATGGGTTTGTGGGTTCTGATGGTGTTGCTCCCACTGGGCTCGGTGATGGGAGGACAGGTGCCTTCTTAAGGCGGTCGTCCCTATGTAAGTGTTGGGATTACCATGACTAGAGTTGAGCGAACACCTGGATGTTCGGGTTCGAGAAGTTCGGCCGAACATCCCGGAAATGTTCGGGTTCGGGATCCGAACCCGATCCGAACTTCGTCCCGAACCCGAACCCCATTGAAGTCAATGGGGACCCGAACTTTTCGGCACTAAAACGGCTGTAAAACAGCCCAGGAAAGGGCTAGAGGGCTGCAAAAGGCAGCAACATGTAGGTAAATCCCCTGCAAACAAATGTGGATAGGGAAATTAATTAAAATAAAAATTAAATAAATAAAAATTAACCAAAATCAATTGGAGAGAGGTTCCATAGCAGAGAATCTGGCTTCCCGTCACCCACCACTGGAACAGTCCATTCTCAGATATTTAGGCCCCGGCACCCAGGCAGAGGAGAGAGGTCCCGTAACAGAGAATCTGTCTTCATGTCAGCAGAGAATTAGTCTGCATGTCATAGCAGAGAATGAGGCTTCACGTCAGCCACCACTGCAACAGTCCATTGGCATATATTTAGGCCTAGCACACAGGCAGAGGAGAGAGGTCCCGTAACAGAGAATCTGGCTTCATGTCAGCAGAGAATCAGTCTGCATGTCATAGCAGAGAATGAGGCTTCACGTCAGCCACCACTGCAACAGTCCATTGGCATATATTTAGGCCCAGCACACACACAGGCAGAGGAGAGAGGTCCCGTAACAGAGAATCTGTCTTCATGTCAGCAGAGAATTAGTCTGCATGTCATAGCAGAGAATGAGGCTTCACGTCACCCACCACTGCAACAGTCCATTGGCATATATTTAGGCCTAGCACACAGGCAGAGCAGAGAGGTCCCGTAACAGACAATCTGGCTTCATGACAGCAGAGAATCAGTCTGCATGTCATAGCAGAGAATGAGGCTTCACGTCACCCACCACTGCAACAGTCCATTGGCATATATTTAGGCCTAGCACACAGGCAGAGGAGAGAGGTCCCGTAACAGAGAATCTGTCTTCATGTCAGCAGAGAATCAGTCTGCATGTCATAGCAGAGAATGAGGCTTCACGTCAGCCACCACTGCAACAGTCCATTGGCATATATTTAGGCCCAGCACCCAGGCAGAGGAGGGAGGTCCCGTAACAGAGAATCTGTCTTCATGTCAGCAGAGAATTAGTCTGCATGTCATAGCAGAGAATGAGGCTTCACGTCAGCCACCACTGCAACAGTCCATTGGCATATATTTAGGCCCAGCACACACACAGGCAGAGGAGAGAGGTCCCGTAACAGAGAATCTGGCTTCATGTCAGCAGAGAATCAGTCTGCATGTCATAGCAGAGAATGAGGCTTCACGTCAGCCACCACTGCAACAGTCCATTGGCATATATTTAGGCCCAGCACACACACAGGCAGAGGAGAGAGGTCCCGTAACAGAGAATCTGGCTTCATGTCAGCAGAGAATCAGTCTGCATGTCATAGCAGAGAATGAGGCTTCACGTCAGCCACCACTGCAACAGTCCATTGGCATATATTTAGGCCCAGCACCCAGGCAGAGGAGGGAGGTCCCGTAACAGAGAATCTGTCTTCATGTCAGCAGAGAATTAGTCTGCATGTCATAGCAGAGAATGAGGCTTCACGTCAGCCACCACTGCAACAGTCCATTGGCATATATTTAGGCCCAGCACACACACAGGCAGAGGAGAGAGGTCCCGTAACAGAGAATCTGGCTTCATGTCAGCAGAGAATCAGTCTGCATGTCATAGCAGAGAATGAGGCTTCACGTCAGCCACCACTGCAACAGTCCATTGGCATATATTTAGGCCCAGCACACACACAGGCAGAGGAGAGAGGTCCCGTAACAGAGAATCTGGCTTCATGTCAGCAGAGAATCAGTCTGCATGTCATAGCAGAGAATGAGGCTTCACGTCAGCCACCACTGCAACAGTCCATTGGCATATATTTAGGCCCAGCACACACACAGGCAGAGGAGAGAGGTCCCGTAACAGAGAATCTGGCTTCATGTCAGCAGAGAATCAGTCTGCATGTCATAGCAGAGAATGAGGCTTCACGTCAGCCACCACTGCAACAGTCCATTGGCATATATTTAGGCCCAGCACACACACAGGCAGAGGAGAGAGGTCCCGTAACAGAGAATCTGTCTTCATGTCAGCAGAGAATTAGTCTGCATGTCATAGCAGAGAATGAGGCTTCACGTCACCCACCACTGCAACAGTCCATTGGCATATATTTAGGCCTAGCACACAGGCAGAGCAGAGAGGTCCCGTAACAGACAATCTGGCTTCATGACAGCAGAGAATCAGTCTGCATGTCATAGCAGAGAATGAGGCTTCACGTCACCCACCACTGCAACAGTCCATTGGCATATATTTAGGCCTAGCACACAGGCAGAGCAGAGAGGTCCCGTAACAGACAATCTGGCTTCATGTCAGCAGAGAATCAGTCTGCATGTCATAGCAGAGAATGAGGCTTCACGTCACCCACCACTGCAACAGTCCATTGGCATATATTTAGGCCTAGCACACAGGCAGAGCAGAGAGGTCCCGTAACAGACAATCTGGCTTCATGACAGCAGAGAATCAGTCTGCATGTCATAGCAGAGAATGAGGCTTCACGTCACCCACCACTGCAACAGTCCATTGGCATATATTTAGGCCTAGCACACAGGCAGAGCAGAGAGGTCCCGTAACAGACAATCTGGCTTCATGTCAGCAGAGAATCAGTCTGCATGTCATAGCAGAGAATGAGGCTTCACGTCACCCACCACTGCAACAGTCCATTGGCATATATTTAGGCCTAGCACACAGGCAGAGCAGAGAGGTCCCGTAACAGACGATCTGGCTTCATGTCAGCAGAGAATCAGTCTGCATGTCATAGCAGAGAATCAGGCTTCACGTCAGCCACCACTGCAACAGTCCATTGTCATAAATTTAGGCCCAGCACCCAGGCAGAGGAGAGAGGTCCCGTAACAGACAATCTGGCTTCATGTCAGCAGAGAATTAGTCTGCATGTCATAGCAGAGAATCAGGCTTCATGTCAGCCACCACTGCAACAGTCCATTGGCATATATTTAGGCCTAGCACACAGGCAGAGGAGAGGTTCATTCAACTTTGGGTAGCATCGCAATATAATGGTAAAATGAAAATAAAAATAGGATTGAATGAGGAAGTGCCCTGGAGTCCAATAATATATGGTTATGGGGAGGTAGTTAATGTCTAATCTGGACAAGGGACGGACAGGTCCTGTGGGATCCATGCCTGGTTCATTTTTATGAACGTCAGCTTGTCCACATTGGCTGTAGACAGGCGGCTGCGTTTGTCTGTAATGACGCCCCCTGCCGTGCTGAATACACGTTCAGACAAAACGCTGGCTGCCGGGCAGGCCAGCACCTCCAAGGCATAAAAGGCTAGCTCTGGCCACGTGGACAATTTAGAGACCCAGAAGTTGAATGGGGCCGAACCATCAGTCAGTACGTGGAGGGGTGTGCACACGTACTGTTCCACCATGTTAGTGAAATGTTGCCTCCTGCTAACACGTTGCGTATCAGGTGGTGGTGCAGTTAGCTGTGGCGTGTTGACAAAAGTTTTCCACATCTCTGCCATGCTAACCCTGCCCTCAGAGGAGCTGGCCGTGACACAGCTGCCTTGGCGACCTCTTGCTCCTCCTCTGCCTTGGCCTTGGGCTTCCACTTGTTCCCCTGTGACATTTGGGAATGCTCTCAGTAGCGCGTCTACCAACGTGCGCTTGTACTCGCGCATCTTCCTATCACGCTCCAGTGCAGGAAGTAAGGTGGGCACATTGTCTTTGTAGCGTGGATCCAGCAGGGTGGCAACCCAGTAGTCCGCACAGGTTAAAATGTGGGCAACTCTGCTGTCGTTGCGCAGGCACTGCAGCATGTAGTCGCTCATGTGTGCCAGGCTGCCCAGGGGTAAGGACAAGCTGTCCTCTGTGGGAGGCGTATCGTCATCGTCCTGCCTTTCCCCCCAGCCACGCACCAGTGATGGACCCGAGCTGCGTTGGGTGCCACCCCGCTGTGACCATGCTTCATCCTCATCCTCCTCCACCTCCTCCTCATCCTCGTCCTCCTCGTCCTCCAGTAGTGGGCCCTGGCTGGCCACATTTGTACCTGGCCTCTGCTGTTGCAAAAAACCTCCCTCTGAGTCACTTCGAAGAGACTGGCCTGAAAGTGCTAAAAATGACCCCTCTTCCTCATCCTCCTCCTCCTCCTCCTGGGCCACCTCCTGTTCCATCATCGCCCTAAGTGTTTTCTCAAGGAGACATAGAAGTGGTATTGTAACGCTGATAACGGTGTCATCGCCACTGGCCATGTTGGTGGAGTACTCGAAACAGCGCAACAGGGCACACAGGTCTCGCATGGAGGCCCAGTCATTGGTGGTGAAGTGGTGCTGTTCTGTAGTGCGACTGACCCGTGCGTGCTGCAGCTGAAACTCCACTATGGCCTGCTGCTGCTCGCACAGTCTGTCCAGCATGTGCAAGGTGGAGTTCCACCTGGTGGGCACGTCGCATATGAGGCGGTGAGCGGGAAGGCCGAAGTTACGCTGTAGCGCAGACAGGCGAGCAGCGGCAGGATGTGAACGCCGGAAGCGCGAACAGACGGCCCGCACTTTATGCAGCAGCTCTGACATGTCGGGGTAGTTGTGAATGAACTTCTGCACCACCAAATTCAGCACATGCGCCAAGCAAGGGATGTGCGTCAAATTGGCTAGTCCCAGAGCTGCAACGAGATTTCGCCCATTATCACACACCACCAGGCCGGGCTTGAGGCTCACCGGCAGCAACCACTCGTCGGTCTGTTGTTCAATACCCCGCCACAACTCCTGTGCGGTGTGGGGCCTGTCCCCCAAACATATGAGTTTCAGAATGGCCTGCTGACGTTTACCCCGGGCTGTGCTGAAGTTGGTGGTGAAGGTGTGTGGCTGACTGGATGAGCAGGTGGAAGAAGAGGAGGAGGAAGCCGAGAAGGAGGAGGTGGCAACAGGAGGCAAAGAATGTTGCCCTGCGATCCTTGGCGGCGGCAGGACGTGCGCCAAACAGCTCTCCGCCTGGGGCCCAGCTGCCACTACATTTACCCAGTGTGCAGTTAGGGAGATATAGCGTCCCTGGCCGTGCTTACTGGTCCACGTATCTGTGGTTAGGTGGACCTTGCTACAGATGGCGTTGCGCAGTGCACACTTGATTTTATCGGATACTTGGTTGTGCAGGGAAGGCACGGCTCTCTTGGAGAAGTAGTGCCGGCTGGGAACAACATACTGTGGGACAGCAAGCGACATGAGCTGTTTGAAGCTGTCTGTGTCCACCAGCCTAAATGACAGCATTTCATAGGCCAGTAGTTTAGAAATGCTGGCATTCAGGGCCAGGGATCGAGGGTGGCTAGGTGGGAATTTACGCTTTCTATCAAATGTTTGTGAGATGGAGAGCTGAACGCTGGCGTGTGACATGGTTGAGACGCTTGGTGACGGAGGTGGTGGTGGTGGTGTTGGTGGTACATCCCCTGTTTGCTGGGCGGCAGGTGCCAACGTTCCTCCAGAGGCGGAGGAAGAGGCCGAGGCGGCAGCAGCAGAATAGGCCGAGGCGGCAGCAGCAGAAGAGGTAGCAGGGGGAGCCTGAGTGACTTCCTTGGTTTTAAGGTGTTTACTCCACTGCAGTTCATGCTTTGCATGCAGGTGCCTGGTCATGCAGGTTGTGCTCAGGTTCAGAACGTTAATGCCTCGCTTCAGGCTCTGATGGCACAGCGTGCAAACCACTCGGGTCTTGTCGTCAGCACATTGTTTGAAGAAGTGCCATGCCAGGGAACTCCTTGAAGCTGCCTTTGGGGTGCTCGGTCCCAGATGGCGGCGGTCAGTAGCAGGCGGAGTCTCTTGGCGGCGGGTGTTCTGCTTTTGCCCACTGCTCCCTCTTTTGCTACGCTGTTGGCTCGGTCTCACCACTGCCTCTTCCTCCGAACTGTGAAAGTCAGTGGCACGACCTTCATTCCATGTGGGGTCTAGGACCTCATCGTCCCCTGCATCGTCTTCCACCCAGTCTTGATCCCTGACCTCCTGTTCAGTCTGCACACTGCAGAAAGACGCAGCAGTTGGCACCTGTGTTTCGTCATCATCAGAGACATGCTGAGGTGGTATTCCCATGTCCTCATCATCAGGAAACATAAGTGGTTGTGCGTCAGTGCATTCTATGTCTTTCACCGCTGGGGAAGGGCTAGGTGGATGCCCTTGGGAAACCCTGCCAGCGGAGTCTTCAAACAGCATAAGAGACTGCTGCATAACTTGAGGCTGAGACAGTTTCCCTGGTATGCATGGGGGTGATGTGACAGACTGATGGGGTTGGTTTTCAGGCGCCATCTGTGCGCTTTCTGCAGAAGACTGGGTGGGAGATAATGTGAACGTGCTGGATCCACTGTCGGCCACCCAATT
The DNA here is from genome assembly GCF_014858855.1 of Bufo gargarizans. NCBI lineage: Eukaryota > Metazoa > Chordata > Amphibia > Anura > Bufonidae > Bufo > Bufo gargarizans. The sequence continues at coordinate 356,873,674 of NC_058082.1, read as the reverse complement.
GACTAATGCCTGTACCTGCTCAGGCCTTACCATCCTTAGAACGGCATTGGGCCCCACCATATATCGCTGTAAATTCTGGCGGCTACTGGGACCTGAGGTAGTTGGTACACTAGGACGTGTGGATGTGGCAGAACGGCCACGTCCTCTCCCAGCACCAGAGGGTCCACTAACACCACCACGACCATGTCCACGTCCGCGTCCCTTACTAGATGTTTTTCTCATTGTTATGGTTCACCACAACAACAAATATATTATTTGGCCCAATGTATTGTATTCAAATTCAGCGGGATATAAATTTGAGGCCTAGTATTTAGGCGCTGGGTGACCGGTATGGATTTAGTGACAGAATTAGACTTGGAAATGCACAGAAGCGTGTGTGTGAAGTTATTCTGAATGACCCAATGTGCACCTTGAATATTATATACCCTTTTTGGGATAGATTTCAAATAGCTCTGATATAGCAGGAACCACTAAATTATGAAATTGCTAAATTGGGAATTGTACTTCAACCCAGAACAAAAAATGTGCTTTGACGGGCACTAAATAACTTTCCCAGCTACAACAGTACAGCGGTAACGAGAGATTTAGAGGGATTTAAATTTGAGGCCTAGTATTTAGGCGCTGGGTGACAGGTATGGGTTTAGTGACAGAATTAGACTTGGAAATACACAGTAGCGGGTGTGTGTGAAGTTATTCTGAATGACCCAATGTGCACCTTCAATATTATATACCCTTTTTGGGATAGATTTCAAATAGCTCTGATATAGCAGGAACCACTAAATTATGAAATTGCTAAATTGGGAATTGTACTTCAACCCAGAACAAAAAATGTGCTTTGACGGACACTAAATATCTTGCCCAGCAACAACAGTACAGCGGTGGGTAACGAGAGATTTAGAGGGATTTAAATTTGAGGCCTAGTATTTAGGCGCTGGGTCACCGGTATGGATTTAGTGACAGAATTAGACTTGGAAATGCACAGAAGCGTGTGTGTGAAGTTATTCTGAATGACCCTATGTGCACCTTCAATATTATATACCCTTTTAGGGATAGATTTCAAATAGCTCTGATATAGCAGAAACCACTAAATTATGAAATTGCTAAATTGGGAATTGTACTTCAACCCAGAACAAAAAATGTGCTTTGACGGACACTAAATATCTTGCCCAGCAACAACAGTACAGCGGTGGGTAACGAGAGATTTAGAGGGATTTAAATTTGAGGCCTAGTATTTAGGCGCTGGGTCACCGGTATGGATTTAGTGACAGAATTAGACTTGGAAATGCACAGAAGCGTGTGTGTGAAGTTATTCTGAATGACCCTATGTGCACCTTCAATATTATATACCCTTTTAGGGATAGATTTCAAATAGCTCTGATATAGCAGAAACCACTAAATTATGAAATTGCTAAATTGGGAATTGTACTTCAACCCAGAACAAAAAATGTGCTTTGACGGACACTAAATATCTTGCCCAGCAACAACAGTACAGCGGTGGGTAACGAGAGATTTAGAGGGATTTAAATTTGAGGCCTAGTATTTAGGCGCTGGGTGACAGGTATGGGTTTAGTGACAGAATTAGACTTGGAAATACACAGTAGCGGGTGTGTGTGAAGTTATTCTGAATGACCCAATGTGCACCTTGAATATTATATACCCTTTTAGGGATAGATTTCAAATAGCTCTGATATAGCAGAAACCACTAAATTATGAAATTGTTAAATTGGGAATTGTATTTAAACCCAGAACAAAAAATGTGCTTTGACGGACACTAAATAACTTTCCCAGCCACAACAGGACAGCGTTAACGAGAGATTTAGCAGGATATAAATTTGAGGCCTAGTATTTAGGCGCTGGGTGACAGGTATGGGTTTAGTGACAGAATTAGACTTAGAAATACACAGTAGCGGGTGTGTGTGAAGTTATTCTGAATGACCCAATGTGCACCTTGAATATTATATACCCTTTTAGGGATAGATTTCAAATAGCTCTGATATAGCAGAAACCACTAAATTATGAAATTGCTAAATTGGGAATTGTATTTCAACCCAGAACAAAAAATGTGCTTTGACGGACACTAAATAACTTTCCCAGCCACAACAGGACAGCGTTAACGAGAGATTTAGCAGGATATAAATTTGAGGCCTAGTATTTAGGCGCTGGGTGACAGGTATGGGTTTAGTGACAGAATTAGACTTGGAAATACACAGTAGCGGGTGTGTGTGAAGTTATTCTGAATGACCCAATGTGCACCTTGAATATTATATACCCTTTTAGGGATAGATTTCAAATAGCTCTGATATAGCAGAAACCACTAAATTATGAAATTGCTAAATTGGGAATTGTATTTCAACCCAGAACAAAAAATGTGCTTTGACGGACACTAAATATCTTGCCCAGCAACAACAGTACAGCGGTGGGTAACGAGAGATTTAGAGGGATTTAAATTTGAGGCCTAGTATTTAGGCGCTGGGTCACCGGTATGGATTTAGTGACAGAATTAGACTTGGAAATGCACAGAAGCGTGTGTGTGAAGTTATTCTGAATGACCCTATGTGCACCTTCAATATTATATACCCTTTTAGGGATAGATTTCAAATAGCTCTGATATAGCAGAAACCACTAAATTATGAAATTGCTAAATTGGGAATTGTACTTCAACCCAGAACAAAAAATGTGCTTTGACGGACACTAAATATCTTGCCCAGCAACAACAGTACAGCGGTGGGTAACGAGAGATTTAGAGGGATTTAAATTTGAGGCCTAGTATTTAGGCGCTGGGTCACCGGTATGGATTTAGTGACAGAATTAGACTTGGAAATGCACAGAAGCGTGTGTGTGAAGTTATTCTGAATGACCCTATGTGCACCTTCAATATTATATACCCTTTTAGGGATAGATTTCAAATAGCTCTGATATAGCAGAAACCACTAAATTATGAAATTGCTAAATTGGGAATTGTACTTCAACCCAGAACAAAAAATGTGCTTTGACGGACACTAAATATCTTGCCCAGCAACAACAGTACAGCGGTGGGTAACGAGAGATTTAGAGGGATTTAAATTTGAGGCCTAGTATTTAGGCGCTGGGTGACAGGTATGGGTTTAGTGACAGAATTAGACTTGGAAATACACAGTAGCGGGTGTGTGTGAAGTTATTCTGAATGACCCAATGTGCACCTTCAATATTATATACCCTTTTTGGGATAGATTTCAAATAGCTCTGATATAGCAGGAACCACTAAATTATGAAATTGCTAAATTGGGAATTGTACTTCAACCCAGAACAAAAAATGTGCTTTGACGGACACTAAATATCTTGCCCAGCAACAACAGTACAGCGGTGGGTAACGAGAGATTTAGAGGGATTTAAATTTGAGGCCTAGTATTTAGGCGCTGGGTCACCGGTATGGATTTAGTGACAGAATTAGACTTGGAAATGCACAGAAGCGTGTGTGTGAAGTTATTCTGAATGACCCTATGTGCACCTTCAATATTATATACCCTTTTAGGGATAGATTTCAAATAGCTCTGATATAGCAGAAACCACTAAATTATGAAATTGCTAAATTGGGAATTGTACTTCAACCCAGAACAAAAAATGTGCTTTGACGGACACTAAATATCTTGCCCAGCAACAACAGTACAGCGGTGGGTAACGAGAGATTTAGAGGGATTTAAATTTGAGGCCTAGTATTTAGGCGCTGGGTCACCGGTATGGATTTAGTGACAGAATTAGACTTGGAAATGCACAGAAGCGTGTGTGTGAAGTTATTCTGAATGACCCTATGTGCACCTTCAATATTATATACCCTTTTAGGGATAGATTTCAAATAGCTCTGATATAGCAGAAACCACTAAATTATGAAATTGCTAAATTGGGAATTGTACTTCAACCCAGAACAAAAAATGTGCTTTGACGGACACTAAATATCTTGCCCAGCAACAACAGTACAGCGGTGGGTAACGAGAGATTTAGAGGGATTTAAATTTGAGGCCTAGTATTTAGGCGCTGGGTGACAGGTATGGGTTTAGTGACAGAATTAGACTTGGAAATACACAGTAGCGGGTGTGTGTGAAGTTATTCTGAATGACCCAATGTGCACCTTCAATATTATATACCCTTTTTGGGATAGATTTCAAATAGCTCTGATATAGCAGGAACCACTAAATTATGAAATTGCTAAATTGGGAATTGTATTTCAACCCAGAACAAGAAATGTGCTTGAACGGACACTAAATAACTCGCCCAGCTACAGCACTAGGGACAGATTTAGCTGGATATAAATTTGAGGCCTAGTATTTAGGCGCTGGGTGACCGGTATGGATTTAGTGACAGAATTAGACTGGGATATGGCCAAAAAATGAACAGACTATTGCTGGTTAAATGCACTTGGTGTGACAGCTTCACCCTGATGTAGGCTTTAGCCAAAAAACAACCACACCATTGAGGGTTAAATGCACTTGGTGACAGGCGCAGCTTGCCCCTGATTTTGTATATGGCCAAAAAATGAACAGACTATTGCTGGTTAAATGCACTTGGTGTGACAGCTTCACCCTGATGTAGGCTTTAGCCAAAAAACAACCACACCATTGAGGGTTAAATGCACTTGGTGACAGGCGCAGCTTGCCCCTGATTTTGTATATGGCCAAAAAATGAACAGACTATTGCTGGTTAAATGCACTTGGTGTGACAGCTTCACCCTGATGTAGGCTTTAGCCAAAAAACAACCACACCATTGAGGGTTAAATGCACTTGGTGACAGGCGCAGCTTGCCCCTGATTTTGTATATGGCCAAAAAATGAACAGACTATTGCTGGTTAAATGCACTTGGTGTGACAGCTTCACCCTGATGTAGGCTTTAGCCAAAAAACAACCACACCATTGAGGGTTAAATGCACTTGGTCGCAGCTTGTGCTGGCGCACCACAAGACACAAAATGGCCGCCGATCACCCCAGAAAAATGAGACTGACAAACGGTCTGTGCAGCCTAAAAACAGTGAGCAATTGAGGATCAGCAGCTCAATGATCCACAGCTGCAGATCGATCAGTTAATCAAGTCCTTTGGAGGAGTTAATCTGCCTAATCTCGCCCTACTGTCGCAGCCGCAACCTCTCCCTACGCTAATCAGAGCAGAGTGACGGGCGGCGCTATGTGACTCCAGCTTAAATAGAGGCTGGGTCACATGGTGCTCTGGCCAATCACAGCCATGCCAATAGTAGGCATGGCTGTGATGGCCTCTTGGGGCAAGTAGTATGACGCTTGTTGATTGGCTGCTTTGCAGCCTTTCAAAAAGCGCCAAGAAAGCGTCACAAAAGCGCGAAGAAAGCGACGAACACCGAACCCGAACCCGGACTTTTACGAAAATGTCCGGGTTCGGGTCCGTGTCACGGACACCCCAAAATTCGGTACGAACCCGAACTATACAGTTCGAGTTCGCTCATCCCTAACCATGACTTATGCGTTGACAGCACAGGCTGCAGATGGCAACACTATTGTCAGCAGAGGATACATAAAAAAAAGCCCACACTGCGGAGCCATGTGCTGGCATCCTGGGAGTGCCAGATGTGACCGTGCATGGTGGATGGCTCATTCCAGATACATTAGCAGTCTGATTTTTGCTTCTTGTGCATGGTAAGTTCTGCCTGCTTCTCATCCTTCTCCTCCATATCTGCTGCTCCGTCTCTCCCTCTGAACTCCCCTACTCTTCCTCTCTTGTGGGCACCCACGTGATGTCCATTGACTCGTCTTCATCGTCACCTTCAACACCACTGACATTTGAGATCTCGAAGTAGGTAGCAACAGAGGGGACCTCCCTCCTTGGGCTGATCAGGGTACTGTCGTTAGACTGCTGGGTGGCGGCCGTTGCCACCTCCTCTTCCTCATCCGATGTAAAGAATGGCTGCGCATCGGTAAAGTTAGGGAATGGATGAGAAAATAATTCCTCTGACTCGAGTGGAAAGGCTATGGTGGTGGTGTCTTTTGGTGTCCTTTGAAGTAATCGCACACACCTTCTCCAACTTCCCACTTAGGCTCCGGCGTGGTGCACCTGCCCGACCCTACCACCCCTGTGGAATGGCCTGCCTCTTCCTCTAACTGTCATTTTCAAAAGGACCCTGTGGATAAATCCCTAGAAAAGAGCAGTATTTGTGAAAGCAGGTATATTGCAGGCCTCAATCAATTTTTTGTGGAAGCAAGTATATCAAACCCCTTAATTAGTATTTTGTGGAAGCAGGTATCTCGCAGGCCTCAATCAATATTTGGTTGAAGCAGGTATATAAATACCCTTAATCAGTAGTTTGTTGAAGCAGGTATATCGCAGGCCGCAATCAATATTTTGTGGAAGCAGGTATATCAAGCTCCTTAATCAGTATTTTGTGGAAGCGGGTATCTCGCAGGCTTCAATCAATATTTGGTGGAAGCCGGAATATCAATCCCCTTAATCAGTATTTTGTGGAAGCAGGTATATCGCAGGCCTCAATCAATTTTTGGTGGAAACAGGTATATCAAACTCCTTAATCAGTATTTTGTGGAAGTAGGTATATCGCAGGTCTCAATCAATATTTTGTGGAAGCAGGTATATTAATCCCCTTAATCAGTATTTTGTGTAAGTAGGTATATCACAGGTCTCAATCAATATTTTGTGGAAGCAGGTATATTAAACCACTTAATCAGTATTTTGTCTAAGCAGGTATCTTGCAGGCCTCAATCAATATTTGGTGGAAGCAGGCATATCAATCCCCTTAATCAGTATTTTTTGTAATCAGGTATATCGCAGTCCTCAATCAATATTTGGTGGAAGCAGGTATATCAAAACCCTTAATCAGTATTTTATGGAAGCAGGTATATTGCAGGCCTCAATCAATATTTGGTGGAAGCAAGTATATCAAACCCCTTAATCAGTATAATGTGGAAGCAGGTATATCGCAGGCCTCAATCATTTTTTTTGTGGAAGCAGATATCTCACAGGCCTCAATCAATATTTGGTGGATGCAAGTATATCAATCCCCTAAATAAGTATTTTGTGGAAGCCGGTATATTGTAGGCCTCAAACAATATTTGATGGAAACAGGAATATCAAACCCCTTAATCAGTATTTTGTGGAAGCAGGTATATCGCAGGCCTCAATCAATAATTTGTGGAAGCAGGGATATCAAACCCCATAATCAGTATTTTGTGGAAGCAGCCTGCAGGTATCTCGCAGGCCTTAATCAATATTTTGTGGAAGCAGGCATATCAATCCCCTTAATCAGTATTTTGTGGAAGCAGGTATATCGCTGCCCTCAATCAGTATTTTGTGGTAGCAGGTATATCTCAGGCCTTAATCAGTATTTTGTGGAAGCAGGTATATCATTCACCTTAATCAGCATTTTATGGAAGCAGGTATATCGCAGGCCTCAATCAATAATTTGTGGAAGCAGGGATATCAAACCCCTTAATCAATATTTTGTGAAAGCAGGAATATCGCAGGCCTCAATCAATATTTTGTGGAAGCAAGTATATCAAACCCCATAATCATTATTTTGTGGAAGCAGGTATATTGCAGGCCTCAATCAATAATTTGTAAAAGCAGGTATATTAAACCCTTAATCAGTTTTTTGTTGAAGCAGCCTGCAGGTATCTCGCAGACCTCAATCAATTTTTTTTGGAAGCAGGTATATCAATCCCCTTTAATCATTTTTTTGTGGACGCAGGTATATCACAGGCCTCAAACAGTATTTTGTAGAAGCAGTTATATCAATCCCCTTAATCAGTATTTTGTGGAAGCAGGTATCACGCAGGCCTCAATCAATATTTGGTGGAAGCAGGTATATCAATCCCCTTAATCAGTATTTTGTGGAAGCAGGTATATCGTAGGCCTCAATCAATATTTGGTGGAAACAGGTATATCAAACCCCTTAATCAGTATTTTTTTGGAAGCAGGTATATCGCAGGCCTCAATCAATATTTGGTGGAAACAGGTATATAAATTCCCTTAATCAGTATTTTTGGGAAGCAGGAATATCGCAGCCCTCAATTAGTATTTTGTGGAAGCAGGTATCTTGTAGGCCTCAATCAATATTTGGTGGAAACAGTTATATCGAACCCCTTAATCAATATTTTGTGGAAGCAGGTATATTGCAGCCCTCAATCAGTATTTTGTGGAAGCAGGTATATCAATCCCCTTAATCAGTATTTTGTCGAAGCAGGTATATCGCAGGCCTTAATCAATATTTGGTGGAAGCAGGTATATTAAACCCCTTAATCAGTATTTTGTGGAAGCAGGTATAATGCGCCCCTAAATCAATATTTGGTCGAAGCAGGTATATCAAATCTCTTAAACAGCATTTTGTGGAAGCTGGTATATCATACCCCTCAATTATTTATTTTGCCACAACAGTTATATCACACCACCCTGTTTATTTGGTGCAATAGGTATATCGCAGAAAACCAAACTTGAATGTTCAATACTGATTCGATACTCACGTAGAAAATTCCTGCTATATATTAATATACATCTAAAGTGTAACAAATATTGATCATGATGGACCAAAAGAACACAGACATATATAAATGTATGCAGAAGGGAAGACGAGTAATGTGCGCTAGGGGGGTAAAAAAATCACTAATATGTCCCTAAGTAATGCGTGGGGTGGCCTGTGGTCCTAAGCCTGTGCTATCTCACCCTCGAAATGCCCTAAATATTCCCGACGCGTTTCCCCAGTAACTGGTTTATCAGGCGAAAAAATGGGGCAAAAAGTGAAAAGTACTAAACAAATTGGTCCAGAAAAAACTACTCAGTAACAAACTGATAATAAAACCATAAAAAGCTAACAATACAGTAAAATCTGGTTGTTAATACATTAAATATCCAAAGCATCTATTTGAACACACATCAATCAATACACGTGATCAGGCCTAAAACTCAAGAAACATTGATTGCAACAGTTCCCAATTCTCAAAAATTGGGTAATAACCCAGTAGACCGTGTTGATGCTAATCCATAGGCAGTTAATACGCATCCGTGAGACAATCAATTGATAGTTTCAGACATCAATACTCAAAACTATACACATAAAATTGATAGCCGGCACAAGACAAATAGAGAAACCCTCAGGTATAGATGTATACAATGCCAGATTACCTGAGGTATGGTCAACAGAGCCTCAATCAATTAAGCCTGGTACATAATTAATCGCTGATCTCAATCAGTATTTTGTGGAAGAAGGTATATCACACCCCTCAATCCGTTTTTTGGGGGGCAACAGGTATAACACACCTGTTGCAAATAGTTGTTCTAATAGCGCTTGTCCCTCTATATAGCTGCAGTATCACAGCAGAACCGCACACAACTGCATGCACAATACAAATGCACTATATACTTTCTATGTTAGAAAGTATATTATAGGTATATCACACCCTCAATCAGTTTTTTGGGGGGGCAACAAGTATATCACACCCGTTGTGATTAGTTGTTCCAATAGCGTTTCTCCCTCTTTATAGCTGCGGTATCGCAGCTGAAATGCAAACAACTCCTGCACAATGCAAATGCACTATAATATACTTTCTATGTTAGTATATTATAAGTATATCACACCCCTCAGTATATCACACCTATCGATAGCACACCTATACCAGTCCTTAAAAGGACTTTTGTGGCCCTATTAGCTAGTGTTTGGTGTCCCTGCTCCACAAAAGCAACCTCTCCCTACAATGGCAAAACACAAAATGAAAAAATGGCACAGATCGGGTTCTGTGATAGGGTGGGGGTATGTCCATGTGCTGAAATGTCTCAATTGGCTGTCCTGTCCCACCTGATGGATGTGTCATGGGTCAAAGTTCGGCGCAATCAAAATAATATGGTGCCGGCGGACATCGCCATATGTTCGTATGTTTGGCGAATCGCGATCACGCAAAGTTCACCGTGAAACAACCGCCGGGCGAACCACAAGGCCACCATCTGTATTTATTTCTGCTGAAAGTGTTTACTGGCCTATTTTAGTACAAAAAGAAAAATATATTCTCAGTTCACATCAGCGGTTATATGTCTTTAAAGGATGGGTGGGAGTCAGCAGGGTGGCAGCAGTGGAGGCCGGGAGCCAAACGTGCCTGGGGTAGAGAACCTGCTTCGCAGCAGCCTACCTACCTGGGAAGTAGTGGTGCAGGGGTTCACGGAAGTAGCGGCGGTAGCAGTCAGTGCGGCAGTTATATGTGGTAAAATCTTTTACAAGTATTTCATGATAAATCTGCAGCATGTGTGGCTTCTACACACATTCAAAATAATCCTTCCCGGGTGACCAGGACGCTCCATGACCAGGAGCTGCTGTCGAGAGCAGAGGTTCATTTCTGAGACGTCCATATAGTGTGGGGGGAATCCGAAGACTCTTTCCATCTCCGCGCTCCGTTATATGTGGTAAAATCTTTATTTAAGTATTTTGGTGCAAAAAAAAATAGTATTCCTGCGTTCAGCGCTGCACTTATATGCAGTAAAATCTTTTGTGAATTATTTCGGTGGAAAAACGAATTTCATTCAGCGTTCAGCGCTGCAGTTATATGTGGTAAAATCTTTTGTAACTTATTTTGTGGAAAAAAAATGTATTCAGCGTTAAGCGCTGCACTTATATGCAGTCAAATATTTTTTTAATTATTTCAGTGGAAAAACAAATTTAATTTAGCATTCAGCTCTGCAGTTCTATGTGGTAAAATCTTTTGTGATTTATTTCGGTGGAAAAACTAATTTCATTCACCGTTCAGCGCTGCAGTTATATGTGGTAAAATCTTTTGTAACTTATTTTGTGGAAAAAAAATGTATTCAGCGTTAAGCGCTGCACTTATATGCAGTCAAATATTTTTTTAATTATTTCAGTGGAAAAACAAATTTAATTTAGCATTCAGCTCTGCAGTTCTATGTGGTAAAATCTTTTGTGATTTATTTCGGTGGAAAAACTAATTTCATTCACCGTTCAGCGCTGCAGTTATATGTGGTAAAATCTCCATTAACTTCCTCCTCTCCTCATTTTCATCCTCAAAACACTCACTGAATTGATCCCCCCCCCCAGCTATATATATAAGTAGTGTCAGCACCACCTAGGGGCGAATAAAGGTAAATGACACTGCCAGCCTGTTAAAGAGAATTACAGCATGATACCATAATACATTTGATATGACATTTAGCAAGAGTTTAAAGTGCCCACATATAGCACATAGTGGGACACTGCATCAAGATGAATCAGGCGTGGATCAGCCAGGATTTACACACACCGATGCTTGATGCATCAGACTAGATCATCCATGGTGCCACACCAACAATTTGACAAAAGAGATCGGTTTCTTCTAGCTACCTGCCTCAGCTACTATTCTGATGCTGTTACCCGCCTGATGCCACACATCTGATGCCAAATGCTCCTTCTTTTACCCACCATCTTCAGCGGGTACTGGTATTGCCACCAACCTCCACAGTATGTCACCTTGCCTCTGTGGCCTCCTGATGCTGCCACCACCTCCAGGCTCTGTCATTGTGCCGCTCTGTGGTCTCCTTATGCTGCTGCTACCTCGAGACTCTATCATTGTGCCACTCTGTGGCCTCCTCCTGATGCTGCTGCCGCCACCTGCAGACTCTGCCATTGTGCCACTCTGTGGCCTCCTCATATTGCTTCCACCTCCAGACCCTGTCATTGGGCCACTCTGTGGTCTCCTCATGCTGCTTCCACCTCACCACTATGTCATAGGTCCACTCTGTGGACTTCTCATGCTGTTCCCACCCTCCCCACTTCATAACTGGTTCACTATTTTGGCTTTTGGCCTGGCTAACATGATAATTTATTTGACACTTCTTCTGATCTGTCAAAAGGAAGGAAAAATGAGACACACAACGGATCCTGTCTGTGTAGCAGCTGTAAGGCCTGTATGATACCATCAGAATTGGCTTATGATTTGGTAGCCAAAAGCAGGAGTGGGTAGAAAACACAGAAGACATGCAAATATTCCATTCACGTGTCATCTCTGTTTTAGATCCACTTAGGTTTGTTTTGGCCTTTAGCAATACTGATGGATTATTGAGCAAATGCTGACCGAGTGAAGGCTTATGCTCCACAGACAGGATCATTTTTTTCTGGGTAATTGCTCTGACAGATAAGAGAATGCGGAAAATTAATCAGTGATGTCAACACATACTTACTGCTGACACCCTCTCCACTCTGTTGGGGGCCTCTACTTGTATAAGTGTTTAATAGAATAGGTTTTGTAGACATCTATGTGGAATCAGCTGATGACGGTGTAAAAAGAGTGAGCTTCTTCTTGACACTAACATCTACCTGTAAGGCTGAGTTGATACTTGAGTTATTTGGTCAGTTTTGGCCCAGTGACCGCCCAAATAAGTGAAGTATGCAGTGATTCTAAGAGCGACGCCTGTCATCTGCATGTCATATAGACTCACAGTATTATTTCACTACCAAAGCGTGTTACTGCAAGGCACAGTGTTCTACACCACTATAAAGGCTCTCAGCAGCCAGGAAATAGCAGTTTATAATGAGATTTGCCGCAAATAAATTCGGATCAAAGCAAATATTTCAAAAAAATTCGGCGAACTGGCCGAATAGAATTTTTGAAAAATTCACTTATCTCTAGTAGTTACGCCTCTGCTTAGAGATGTTGTGAGACATGATTGACACTACCATACAGTCAGGATGAAAAACATTTTCATTAAGATATAATCAAAGCAAGAAAAAAAGCCATATTCTTCAAAGGCCAAGTGTCCTGTTACCCTTTGTAGTGTCTAAAAAAACAAGATAAATACAGGATATGAACGCTAATCCTATTTATGAACTCCAGGTAGATTCTAATAGAGATGCTCCAAGACTCACTGTTGTCAGATACAGCAACAGAAATGTAAGATTTGTGCTACTTTCCCCATAAACAACTTTTATATCCAATTAAATGTAGGTAGTTTATTTGACCCAATAAATAATTTGGTCTTTGGAACAGAAACCTCTATGTCCAGAGCACACTGAAATATATTATGTGGTTGAGCAAATATTTTGTCATTAATGCTGTCAGTCATTATGAAAGCAGCATCAGCATTTAATTCACCAGCAATCACAGGTCAATTGAATGGACAGGCTCATTATCTATAAAGAATTTAGACCCCTTTGTGAATGAAGCATCTTCTGAATTTCTTACTTGTAGCCCAGGGGTACTGACTCTTATTGGAGTGATCCATCCTAGATACAGAGTCCTACAGGTAATGATCCATGAGGAAAAGGATGCAAAGTAGCTTTCCTCTAAAAGGCCAATGTTTTAAAGCTCTCTTATGAGTCAGAAATTTACTTTGGCACTAGCAAGGCATCTTTCTTCCTTCTGGAAGAGAGCTAATTGGCATATTTTTTTCTCATGAAGCATTGCCTGTGCAGATCCACACCTTAGTTGAATCTAGTACCCCACAGAGAAGGCATCTCATCTAACCAGTACCCTACTTTGTACTAATGAGGAGCAGGAACCCTGAAACAGCTGCCTGCAGATGGTTGAATGATTTGGCTGATGTTTCGAGGCTCTGTGGGTCTGATATTGACTTACATGGTAGCCACATGCAACATCAATTATTTAAAAGTTAAAGGATAACTGTCATATTTTCATAAAAAAAAATATTTTAGCTTGTGATACTGCAACAGCAGCATTATGCATAAGGCAATCTTAAGTTTCTTCACTTACCACTGCTTTCCTTGAGTTTTCCCCTTAGTTACAGCTGTTTTGAATCCTACATTATGAGGATCTTCTAAAGATGGCTCCTATGCCAGTTCTCTGAGGCCAAAACTGCATTCCCTCAGGACACATACAAACTATCTATAGCCAGCAGCTCCCTGCCAGCCAATCAGATTGAATTACTGAGAGACACGCCTCCTCACTCTGAAGCCTAATGCAGGCATGCAGTGTGAAGGACCACCTCTCTGTCTTCCTAGCTGGAGACAGATGAGCCATAGCAACGGTCTTTTAAGGGAGCAGTGGAAAGGGACAGGAGACATGGCGTATACATAACATTTGGTAGTTTCAGGTGGCAAGCTAAAGTTGACCGCCCAAACAGCTTTATTCCTAAAAGGTTTTTTCTTGGTGAGGTAACCACTTCAAAGTAACCATTTAAGTGGTCTTCTATTCTATTTTTTAATATAATGGACATTTTTTCTGTACACAAAGCAAAAAGCTATTCAGAGAGAGAGAGAGAGAGAGAGAGAGAGAGAGAGAGAGCAATATCAAAGGGTTTCTCCGGGAATTAAGAAAATTAAAATACATAACGCAATTTTCCCAATTTTTTTTAAACTTTAGAGATTGCAATGCACTGTACACATTAAAAAATAAAGGCTTTGTAGTCACCAATCAATAATGAATTGTAAATCAGTCATATCAAACAGTAATAGTCCTTTCTAACAATTGCCATACCGTGAATTTGTTTTTAAATCATTTTAATGGTGTCTTAGAAACCATGTAGTTGACATTTTCTAGTGATTTCATATACTAAAAAAACCTCTTACAGTACTTATGTATTTTCTGCCGCCATATTCTGCAGCACTTTACCGGGATTGTCATCGCTCAATCCCTGTCCACAGGGGACTAACAATCTCATTTCTATATCTTAAACACAAACACATACACAAACACATACACTAGTGGCAATTTGTACTGGAAGCAATGTGTCTACTGTATCTGCATGTTTTTTTGGAGTTTGCCGGGGAATGCATGCAAACATAGAGACAGACTCCATGAGATGTTGGTTCATATTTCAGAGCAAATAGATTGTTGCGGAAATGTACAGATTGCTGGAATTAATAGTCTGAGATTTAGCAAACTTTACCCGTTTGCTATCGGTCTCTTAGTACCATATCTCTGGAAATGATGCCGTGTTTATTTCTACCAGATCATTGTGCTGGTGCTAAGTAAGGGAGTTTATGGAGCGGACATGGTACATATTCCTCTTGCTAATTGCATCGCTCGGAATTGCTGAATCATCTTTCTCTCTCTTTTGCTCACTTTAATTATACAGCTCACTGTAAAGTTTAGAAATGCATATTCAGAATTGAAAATGTTACCTTATATAAGATCACAGCAGTATAGAGCACTGAGAAGATGATCATTTTCTTGATGTATTTCTCAGAAGACATGCTCGCTGAAAAATAAGCCTAAGATAAAGAGCAACGTTTATTACTATTTCGCCCCATAAACAGAATTGCTAATGCATTTTATAATCCCATAGATTTAAGACAGATAATAAAGAGCATACATTTCACATCTTCTAAAGCAGCTGGAATATTGATTTATTCTGGAAGCAATATGGAGTTCAAATTTACCTTTAGATTGCTTTGCACAGAATTAGAAGCCACATGAACAGAGTATTTATGCTGTAATGTACATTCAGATGCAGCAGAGTTGAATTTGTCAATGTTGCAGAGTCTCATTTGGCACAACTTGTGCGAAAACCAAGCTATGTCTCAGGGTCCACAATTATTGCTCTATTTGTTCAAATTACATGTCCTGCTGTATTACATTTCTAAGCATTTAAATTCATTTGTATTGAAAGCAGGAGACAATGCTAACTGCTTTATTACTTTCTTATATGAACCCCTTATGCCGTGCATGTACGGCTGGGGATGCTGTGCCAGATCGCATTCCACCGTACATGCACGGCATTCATTTAAATGCTCCCCGGCTGAGATTGTGCGCCTGAAGCTCCACTTACCCCACTGTGTCGGTGACCGAACATCTCCTGCTTGACGGGCAGGGACCAATCAGCTGTGGTCCCGGCCTCAGATCACTGTGATACATCTGTTCCCCATTGCAGACAAAAAATGTATTTTGTTTGACTATAATGGGGACGGTGGTGGAGCTCCGGCGCAGCGCAGCACGGCAGTGCACGGTAGAGGCTGCTGGACTAAAAAGTCGGACATGCAGTACTTTTAGTCCTGCGGCCTTTCGCAGTGCACTGCCGTGCTGCGCCGGAGCTCCGCCCCCATCCCCATTATAGTCAAGGGGGACGGAGCAGCAGTCCGGCGGCACAGAGAAATAGCGGCAGGACGGATCCGACAGGGTGAACAGCCTGTCGGATCCGTCCTGCCGCTAGTGTGAAAGTAGCCTTACTTTCCTGGTTAGTATTAGTTGTTAAAGTTACATAATGTCTCAACGGGTGTACAGCGCTGAGGAGGCTTATGCCATACTAGCCTCAGAGTCTGACTGACAGTGGAGAAGAAGAACCTTTTCTTATGCATACCTCTTCTTCTGATTCATCAATTGACGAATCCAATTTACGAATCCTCTCACAGAAGCACTAGAGTTAGCAGCGAATCAGCCTTTACAAATGACCCCAGATGGACTTCTGCTAATAACTTTGTATCTCAGGTGCCGGACTTTACGGCCACTACAGGCATTTATGTGAACACTGAGAAAGCTTATTTTTTCCACCTTATTTTTTTTCTGATGAATTGATAGACAGTGGTGGAGCAAACTAATCTTTATGCCAATCAATTTTTAGCTTCCCACCCCAATTCATACTATGCAAGACCCCTTCAGTGGACTCCCACGGCCCCTGTGCAAATTTGGGGGTCTAAAACTTAATATGGGGATATTTAAAAAACCATCACTATGGTCACATTGGTGTAATGACCTTTTACATCACACACCAATATACTGCACCATTATGCCCAGGGACCGATTCAAAGTTCTCCTGAAATTTCTACATTGTAACAATAATGCAGATTGTCCACCCCCTAATGATCCTGGATATGATCGTTTATACAACATCCGGCCCATTATAGATTATTATAATCTCAAGTGTTCCCAGGTATACACCACCCAAAAGCATCTGTCCATTGATGAATCCCTTGTGCACTTCAAGGGCAGACTGCATTTTTGCCAATACCTGCCCAACAAATGGGCCAGATATGGCATCAAAATCTACAAATTATGTGAAAGCCAAAGTGGCTATACACATAAATTCTGAGTTTACGAGGGAAAAGATTAAAAATTTGAACCCCTAGAGTGCCCCCTGTCCTTGGAATAGCAGGCAAAATAGTATGCAACTTGATTCACCCCCTGCCCCCGGCTAGGTCAAGGGTACAACTTGTACCTTGACAACTTCTACACAAGTGTCCCACTACTGAAATGCCCGTTTTCCAGAGACACTGTTGCATGCAGAACTAATGAAACCAAAAACATCTGCCTAAAAATGTTATAGACAGTTTGCAGTGATAACATGTTGCTTGTTAAGTACAAAGACAAGCGTGACGTCTTTGTACTTACTACTATACATGCTGACAGGTCCACCCATGTCCCAGTTCGTGGATCCACAGAATCAGTCCCCAAACCTGTATGCATCCAGAACCATAATAAGTTTATGGGAGGGGTGGATATGTCAGACGAGGTACTGCAACCATACACTGCCGTCTGCAAAACTTAGGCATGGTATAAAAAAATTGTCATTGCACCTGACGCAAATAGCCCTCTATAATGCTTTTGTAATATACAAAAGTGCAGGAAGCAAAGGAAAATTCCTGCACTTTCAAGAAAAAGTAATAAAGACCTTTTTATTCGGGGAACAGGAAGGGGGAGGGAGCAGGGCCTCTGGAAGTGAGAGAAGAATAATACGAGGACATTTCCCTGGGGTAGTTCTCCCACAGAGACATGGAGAAAGCCACAAAGGGTATGCTCCAGAAATGGAATCAGGAAGGACACAATACATCATTGTGAGACGTTCTCCTCAAAGCCGGGACTTTGCATAAAAGATTGTTTTAGAATCTACCAGACCTCTGTTGACTATAACTAAACCCCCTTTGATCATTTTATCAATCACCCCCTTGAAACTGTATGCTGGTAAAAATTCTAATTCCCCTTTTCTCCACATTTTAATTGGCATTCTAATAAAACTCATAACAAAGCTAAAAATTCTCATTACAACCCTAGATAAATAGCTTGACGGGTGTTGTTTTATAAAAGGGGACTAGAAATTTGTATGTTCTGGTAACTCAGAGCCTCTGACAATATACTCTTTGATATCATCTGAGACCCTTTTTTCTTTTAGCTGCTATATTTAGCGACTATGTCCTACCATATAAAGCTTTTACATCAATATTAGGGTTTTTGCGGGTATCGAAATATTGATACCCAATTGATACTTTTGACATTTATTGATACTAGGCTGCCCTACTGCGCAGCCTAGCATCACATAACATGAGCGTGCTGCTGTCAGCACGCTCATGTTCCCTCAGCAGCACAGGGGAGAAGGAGTCAGTCTTTCCCTCCCCCCTGTGCCGTCGCTGCTGCCAATAAGAAGAGAAACGGGAGGAGGAGAGGCGGGCGTACTGCGCCACCAATGATAGTAGAGGACCTTTCATGGGTCCAAACACTGTAAACTAACTGTCAGGATATGTAGAGCTGCGCCCAACTGAACTTATTATTATTCCTGGTCTCCACTCCATTTGCCCGATGTGGCCTACGGTATATTCTCCAGCTCTGTATGCTAATTGCTAGCATCGGAGCAATGGGGAGGAGGCTGCCCTTTTTCTCAATGGGAGTTCCTTCAGTGGCTGTAGCGAGATCCAATCAAAGCGCAGAGTGTCACAGCCAGGGAAAAACAACTTCTCACCTGGGAGAAGGAACGCCCATTGAGAAAAAGGGCAGTCTCCTCCCCATTGCTCCGATGCTAGCAATTAGCATACAGGATGGGAGAATATACCGGGGGCCACATCGGGTGAATGGAGCGGCACCCAGGAATAATAGTAAGTTCAGTGAGATCCCTGGGCGCCTCTCTACATATCCTGATAGTTTGCAATGTTTGGACCCATGAAAGGTCCTCTTTAACCTTAAATGCAGAATCACATAGCTGGCACCCTGCCTCTGACAGGGAGCTGCGATCAGCGGCAGTTAACGATGGCACCTGAGGGGTTAACTGCCGCTGATCTGCTGCCGGCACCCGCCTCCTGTATTAAAGGTTAATTATCATTGGTGGTGCAGTGTGCCCGCCCCCCCTCCCCAGTATCAAAATCATTGGTGGCGCAGTGCGCCACCCCCCCCCCAGTATTAAAAACATTGGTGTCACTATGGGGTCACTTCTTGGGGGTTTCCACTGTAGGGGTATTTCAGGGTGTTCTCAATTGCGACATGGCACCTGAAAATTATTCCAGTGAAATCTGCCCTCCAGAAGCCATATCGTGCTCCATCTGTTCTAAGCTCTGCTGTACACCTATATAGCAGTTGACAACTACATATGGGGTGTTTCTGTACACTGCAGAATAAGGGTATTGAGTTTAGTTTGGCTGTTAACCCTTGTTGTGTTACAGGAAAGAATTTATTAAAATGGAAAATCAAAAATGTCATCTCCATTTTCCTTTAATTCTTGTGGAACACCTAAAGGGTTAACAAAGTTTGCAAAATCAATTTTGAATAACTTGAGGGATGTAGTTTCTAAAATGTGGTCATTTTTGGGTGGTTTCTACTACGTGCCTTACACATGAATGTGTGCACTCTGTGGTCGTATTTCGGACTGCATTACACGGGCACTGTTCTGTGTGCAAGCCGCATCACGGATGTGGACCCAATCACTTCAAAGGGTCCGAAAATCCGTAGATGCGGAAGGGTGCGGAACAGCAGCACAGAACTAAATCCTACAGATGCACTACGGAGTGCTTCCGTGGGGTTTCCTCCCGTACTTCCGTTCCGCAAAAAGATAGAACATGTCCTATCTTTTTGCTGAACGGCTGGATCGCGGACTCATTAAAGTGAACATTTTTAAAATAATGCCAACATAAAGTAGACACATGGGAAATGTAAAGTAATAACTATTTTGTGAGGTATCACTATCTGCCTTAAAAGCAGAGAAATTAAAGTTTTAAAAATTACAAATTTTTCCAAATCTTCTGTACATTTTTGGATTTTTTTAATAAGTAAAGGTGATACATATTGACTCAAATTTACCGCTAACATAAAGTACAATGTGTCACAAGAAAACCATCTCGGAATGGCTTAGATAAGTAAAAGCATTCCAAAGTTATTACCACATAAAGTGACATATGTCAGATTTGCAAAAATCAGTCTGGTCACAAAGGTGCAAAATGGCCTGGTCATTAAGGGGTTAATACTGAACTACATTTCCCAGCATGCCCTGTAAACAAAATAAGAAGAAAAAAAAACACACACACACACATTGTTATAGAACTCCCCTTCAAAAGGGATTGTGGCAAGTTTAAAGCTTATTTCTTATACACAGGATAGGTGACAACTATCTGATCGGTTGGGGTCCGACTGCTGGGACCCACACTATCCCAGTGAATAGTTGTCCTGTTCCCTAATCCTGTCGAGCCTATGCACTGCTGCTCCAATCATTCTCTATTGGACTGCCAGAGATAGGTGGCAGTAAAAGGAATGAAAACATGATAACTTGCTTATTGAGATTGCCAGGGAAACGTGGAAAAAGACATTTTGGGTGGATTAAGTGATAGACAGTATGCCTCTAAGCCTTTGTAGCTAGTGATTGGGACAGTTAGAGATCTGTCTACTGTTCTATCAATGCCAGCAATACAGATCAATGTCAAATATACAGCACCTGAACAATTAACTATGCAACAGTCACACAGCAGGACCACATAGCATACAGGTAAATAGCATTAGTAAGAATTCAGGCCTAAGGCATTGAAGGTTATTGTGTGCATCTCTGCTGGTCTTAAGCAGTGAGGGGGTTAATGTAAAAATTCCTGGAGGTCTAGTGCAGTTAAGGGGTTGCTGTCAGTATCCCTGGTGGTCTAGGGTAGTGAAAAGCGTTAATATCAACATCCCTGGTGGTGTAGGACTGTGAAGGGGTTAGTGTCAGTATCTCTGGTAGTTTAGAGTAGTGAAAAGCGTTAGTGTCAACATCCCTGGTGGTGTAGGACTGTGAAGGGGTTAGTGTCAATATCTCTGGTAGTTTAGAGTAGTGAAAAGCGTTAGTGTCAACATCCCTGGTGGTGTAGGACTGTGAAGGGGTTAGTGTCAGTATCTCTGATAGTTTAGAGTAGTGAAAAGCGTTAGTGTCAACATCCCTGGTGGTGTAGGACTGTGAAGGGGTTAGTGTCAATATCTCTGGTAGTTTAGAGTAGTGAAAAGCGTTAGTGTCAACATCCCTGGTGGTGTAGGACTGTGAAGGGGTTAGTGTCAGTATCTCTGGTAGTTTAGAGTAGTGAAAAGCGTTAGTGTCAACATCCCTGGTGGTGTAGGACTGTGAAGGGGTTAGTGTCAATATCTCTGGTAGTTTAGAGTAGTGAAAAGTGTTAGTGTCAACATCCCTGGTGGTGTAGGACTGTGAAGGGGTTAGTGTCAGTATCTCTGATAATTTAGAGTAGTGAAAAGCGTTAGTGTCAACATCCCTGGTGGTGTAGGACTGTGAAGGGGTTAGTGTCAATATCTCTGGTAGTTTAGAGTAGTAAAAAGCGTTAGTGTCAACATCCCTGGTGGTGTAGGACTGTGAAGGGGTTAGTGTCAGTATCTCTGATAGTTTAGAGTAGTGAAAAGCGTTAGTGTCAACATCCCTGGTGGTGTAGGACTGTGAAGGGGTTAGTGTCAATATCTCTGGAAGTCTGTGGTAGTGAAAAGCGTTAGTGTCAACATCCCTGGTGGTGTAGGACTGTGAAGGGGTTAGTGTCAGTATCTCTGATAGTTTAGAGTAGTGAAAAGCGTTAGTGTCAACATCCCTGGTGGTGTAGGACTGTGAAGGGGTTAGTGTCAATATCTCTGGTAGTTTAGAGTAGTGAAAAGCGTTAGTGTCAACATCCCTGGTGGTGTAGTACTGTGAAGGGGTTAGTGTCAGTATCTCTGGTAGTTTAGAGTAGTGAAAAGCGTTAGTGTCAACATCCCTGGTGGTGTAGGACTGTGAAGGGGTTAGTGTCAATATCTCTGGTAGTTTAGAGTAGTGAAAAGCGTTAGTGTCAACATCCCTGGTGGTGTAGGACTGTGAAGGGGTTAGTGTCAGTATCTCTGATAGTTTAGTGTAGTGAAAAGGTTAGTCTCAACATCCCTGGTGGTGTAGGACTGTGAAGGGGTTAGTGTCAATATCTCTGGAAGTCTGTGGTAGTGAAAAACGTTAGTGTCAACATCCCTGGTGGTGTAGGACTGTGAAGGGGTTAGTGTCAATATCTCTGGAAGTCTGTGGTAGTGAAAAGCGTTAGTGTCAACATCCCTGGTGGTGTAGGACTGTGAAGGGGTTAGTGTCAATATCTCTGGAAGTCTGTGGTAGTGAAAAGCGTTAGTGTCAACATCCCTGGTGGTGTAGGACTGTGAAGGGGTTAGTGTCAATATCTCTGGAAGTCTGTGGTAGTGAAAAGCGTTAGTGTCAACATCCCTGGTGGTGTAGGACTGTGAAGGGGTTAGTGTCAGTATCTCTGGTAGTTTAGAGTAGTGAAAAGCGTTAGTGTCAACATCCCTGGTGGTGTAGGACTGTGAAGGGGTTAGTGTCAGTATCTCTGGAAGTCTGTGGTAGTGAAAAGCGTTAGTGTCAACATCCCTGGTGGTGTAGGACTGTGAAGGGGTTAGTGTCAGTATCTCTGGTAGTTTAGAGTAGTGAAAAGCGTTAGTGTCAACATCCCTGGTGGTGTAGGGCAGTAAAAAAGTTAATGTCAGTACCTGATGGTCTAAGCACAGGGATCAGAAACCTCTGGCACTCCAGACGTTGTGAAACTACAACTCCCAGTATGCTCCATTCACTTCTGTGGGAGTCCTAAGACTAGCCAAACAAGTTTGCATGCTGGGAGTTGTAGTTTCACAACAGCTGGAGCGCCGGAGGTTGCTGACCCCCAGTCTAGCACATTGAGAGGGTTCATGGCAGTTGTTTGGTGGCTTAGGGTAGTGAAGAATAACTTAGAAAGGTGATATACAATCTGTATTAGACATCAAGCAGGATTCACAAGTGACTTCAATGCCAGGGCTGCACAGAGACTTTTTGTAGAGCTGCTGTAAGTAATAATATAAAGGCAGACTAGATGGACCATATGGCCCTTTTTTGCTGCTGTCAGACTTCAATGTTCTTATGACTTTAATTATTGAGTGGCAGCTGCAGATTATATATTGCGGGATGTGTTTCTTTGGACTGCAGCTGTAACTTGATAAATGTTAAAATCAATCAGCAATGCTACAAAAAGTCTTTGTGCAGCTCAGACCTTAAGGGTTATGGAAGCCTTCACATCACATGTTTTGGGATTTCATCTCTGATAAGATCATTTTGTAATTGTTTTTAATTAAACATTCTCAACCATTTGTCTTCAGCAGCCACCATGTGTTTCCACACGTTGCAAACTGCTAAGAGCGAAATCCATCAGATGGGCTATATGACAACTTACTCTGTAGCCCTTATCTCTCGTCTACTGAAGCATCTTTGAAGGTGACATCTTTACAAGCAAATAAATAAAAAAAACTCAAATAAAAATATGTCAGTTTAATAAAAGATTGTCCAGGAGAAAAATATCGCCACTGCGACTGCATAAAATGACTTAAATTACTTATCACAGTATGAAAAATAAAGCTTTCAACTCTGCTACATCTGTATGTCTGAGCAAAGCAAATCATTGCATACAGTGTACACATTTATTATCCTTAAATTCATGCATTAAGCAAATCTGGAGTTTAGAGTTAAAGGGGTTATCCAAACTATAAAACATGCCCCCCAATGCACGGGGCCCTGATATAGGTTATAGTTACCCCACAGGCCGCGACAGAGATAAGCCTCCCTAGCCTCACCCGCGATGCTAAGGAGGCTTGTCCCGAAGCGGCCTGCTATTGGCTGTTCCAACTGCCACCATTGGCACCCCACCCCTCCCCCCGCCAGATGTTTTGATCTGTGCGCTATGGATATGCAGCGGCAGCTGTGTGGGGATCAGGAGCAACGTGGGTGCAAGGGAATGGGGTAAGTATAACCTATATCAGGGGCCCGAGCATTGGGGGGTATGTTTTATAGTTTGGATAAACCCTTTAATCTACAGACTACAGTGCATAAATATATTCAGAAACATTGTAAGCATATTTTCAAATAAAAAGGTTACATGTGTGATCTAGATTTGCTAATTTGATAATGTGTGCATTAAAATAATTAGTGCGCAGTATTTCTATTTAAAGGGGTTCTCTGGTTCCATAATTTAAGTTTGCCACAAGCCATATAGGAGACACAGCAAACATATGGAAGAAGGTGCTATGGTGAGATAAGACTTAGGCCTCATGCACACGACAGTATTTTTTCACTGTCCGCAAAACGGGGTTCCGTTGGTCCGTGATCCGTGACCGTTTTTTCGTCCGTGGGTCTTCCTTGTTTTTTGGAGGATCCACGGACATGAAAAATGAAAAAAAAATCTAAGTCAAGTTTGCCATTGAAATGATAGGAAAAAACGGACACGGATAACGGACACGGATCACGGACACGGATGACAATCTTGTGTGCATCCGTGATTTTCACGGACCCATTGACTGGAATGGGTCCGTGAACCGTTGGCCGTGAAAAAAATAGGACAGGTCATATTTTTTTCACGGCCAGGAAAAATGGATCACGGATGCGGCTGCCAAACGGTGCAGTTTCCGATTTTTCCACGGACCCATTGAAAGTCAATGGGTTCGCAAAAAAAACGGAAAACGGCACAACGGCCACGGATGCACACAACGGTCGTGTGCATGAGGCCTTAGGCCTCATGCACACGACCGTTGTGTGCATCCGTGGCCGTTGTGCCGTTTTCCGTTTTTTTTCGCGGACCCATTGACTTTCAATGGGTCCGTGGAAAAATCGGAAAATGCACCGTTTTGCAGCCGAGGCCGTGATCCGTGTATCCTGTCCGTCAAAAAAATAGGACCTGTCCTATTTTTTTGACGGACAACGGTTCACGGACCCATTCAAGTCAATGGGTCCGTGAAAGAACACGGATGCACACAAGATTGGCATCCGTGTCCATGATCCGTGGCCGTAGGTTGCTTTCATACAGACGGATCCGAAGATCCGTCTGCATAAAAGCTTTTTCTGATCTAGGTTTTCACTTCGTGAAAACTCATTTCCGACAGTATATTCTAACACAGAAGCGTTCCCATGGTGATGGGGACGCTTCAGGTTAGAATACACTGCAAACTTGGTACAAGACTGCCCCCTGCTGCCTGGCACCACCCGATCTCTTACAGGGGGATATGATAGCACAATTAACCTCTTCAGGTGGGGCACCTAAAGGGGTTAATTGTACTATCATATTCTCCTGTAAGAGATCAGGGCTTCCAGGCAGCAGGGGGCAGACCCCCCCCTCCCCAGTTTGAATATCGTTGGTGGCACAGTGTGTGCCCATCGCCCCCCCCCTTCCTCCCTCTATAGTTAAAAATCGTTGGGGGCACAGTGTGTGCCCATGGCCCCCCCCCCCTTCCTCCCTCTATAGTTAAAAATCGTTGGTGGCACAGTGTGTGCCCATCGCCCCCCCCTTCCTCCCTCTATAGTTAAAAATAGTTGGGGGCACAGTGTGTGCCCATGGCCCCCCCCCCCTTCCTCCCTCTATAGTTAAAAATCGTTGGTGGCACAGTGTGTGCCCATCGCCCCCCCCCCCCTTCCTCCCTCTATAGTTAAAAATCATACTTACCTGCTTGCTGCTGCGATGTCTGTGACCGGCCGGGAGCTCCTCCTACTGGTAAGTGACAGTTCTTTAGCAATGCACCGCACAGACCTTTCACTTACCAGTAGGTGGAGCTCCCGGCCGGTCACAGACATCGCAGCAGCAGGCAGGTAAGTATGAATCTTCTACAATTGTACTATTGCTAAGTAACCATGGCAACCAGGGATGCAGTAGCTTCCTGGTTGCCATGGTTACCGATCGGAGCCCCAGCGATTAAACTGGGACTCCGATCGGAACTCCGCTGCCACCAATGATGGGGGGGGGGGGGAAAGATGGAGGGGGTCGATGGGCACACACTGTGCCACCAACGATTTTTAACTATAGAGGGAGGAAGGGGGGGGCGATGGGCACACACTGTGCCACCAACGAATTTTAACTATAGAGGGAGGAAGGGGGGGGCGATGGGCACACACTGTGCCACCAACGATATTCAAACTGGGGAGGGGGGGTCTGCCCCCTGCTGCCTGGCAGCCCTGATCTCTTACAGGAGAATATGATAGTACAATTAACCCCTTTAGGTGCCCCACCTGAAGAGGTTAATTGTGCTATCATATCCCCCTGTAAGAGATCGGGTGGTGCCAGGCAGCAGGGGGCAGTCTTGTACCAAGTTTGCAGTGTATTCTAACCTGAAGCGTCCCCATCACCATGGGAACGCCTCTGTGTTAGAATATACTGTCGGAAATGAGTTTCACGAAGTAGCTCATATCCGACAGTATATTCTAACGTAGAGGCGTTCCCATGGTGATGGGGACGCTTCAAGTTATGTTCGGGTGTCCGCCTGGCCGTGCGGAGGCAAGCGGATCCGTCCAGACTTATAATGTAAGTCAATGGGGACGGATCCGTTTGAAGATGACACACTGTGGCTCAATTTTCAAACGGATCCGTCCCCATTGACTTGCATTGTAATTCAGGACGGATCCGTTTGGCTCCGCACGGCCAGGCGGACGCCAAAACGACTTTTTTTTCATGTCCGTGGATCCTCCAAAAATCAAGGAAGACCCACGGACGAAAAAACGGTCACGGATCACGGACCCACGGACCCCGTTTTTTCGGACCGTGAAAAAAAACTGTCGTGTGCATGAGGCCTTAGGCTGAGTTCACACGAGCGTGACAGATTAGGTCCGGATGCGTTCAGGGTGCATTCAGTTAAACTCGCACCATTTTGCAAGCAAGTTCAGTCAGTTTTGTCTGCAATTGCGTTTAGTTGTTCAGTTTTTTCCGCGCGGGTGCAATGCGTTTTGATGCGTTTTTCACACGCGTGATAAAAAACTGAAGGTTTACAAACAACATCTCCTAGCAACCATCAGTGAAAAACGCATTGCATCCGCACTTGCTTGCGGATGCAATGCGTTATTAACGCAGCCCCATTCACTTCTATGGAGCCAGGGCTGCGTGAAAAACGCAGAATATAGAACATGCTGCGATTTTAAAGCATTGCAGAACTGATGCGTGAAAAAAAACGCTCATGTGCACAGCCCCATTGAAATGAATGCAGGTGCAATGCGTTCACCTCATGCATTGCACCCGCGCGGAAATCTCGCCCGTGTGAACGCAGCCTTAGTATCTGGGTTACTACTTATAGCACATGGTGCATTTTGCACATTGTATTTTGTCTTCATATGAAATGATGGACAGTACAAATAATATAACCCAGTAGTTTACATACAAATAATATCACTGACCATTACTTACAATGTAATCTGTAGGCTTTAAGTTTAGGTAGGTGGGGACTTCACCATAACAACTACAAGTTATCATCAATCTAAGGCTCAACCGAAGATATCTCCATTCTGTTGCCTGGGTATCCAGCTTGAATACTGCCTGGAAGATATAAAAAAAATATGTCATAGGTGTGCACAGGGGCATTTACAAGAATATAAAAAAGGTTTAGTTTTTTTTCCAGAAATAGTGCCACTCTTGTGTTAAGTATTTCACATAATGGGGTGCCACGGCAATTCCATATTAGAACAGGAGAGACTGACCCAACAGGGTTATTATGGTTACATCAATGCAACATAATTTATAAAATGTAAATTAATGAAAGTTGTGCTTTATTATAGGGTGAAATAAGGTACTGTAGTTGCCCTATGGCAAATTGTATGACATTCAATGTGATTCTAGACACAGCCCATGGGCAAGGGTGGTGCTGTTTTTTTACTTTTTTTTTTTTTCAATCTCATACAAGCTCTTTAAAGAGCCATGCAATAGCTAAAGAAAGTTGGTAACTTACCATGTTGTTTGGTTTTAATGTTTCTTTCATTGAAGGTATCTCACTATAACTGGTAAAGAACATCAGAACACTTAGGATAAAATCCATGATCTGCAAAGCCAAAAATGGCATAACAAACCTTCCTTGATTCTAGAATATAGAAAAATAAGTATATAAAAAAAGTGAACAAAAGTCGAATAATGACCTAGCCACTTTTCTAGTTTCACTTACAAGTGCATTCATCATTTTTTACATGCTGGTATACATGGTGCTAAAATGTTGTATAAATGTAAATCCAGGTGTTAAAAATGAATGAGCTATGAATGCAATATAAAAGGAATAGGTTTTCACTACAGGATGTGAAGCTGCCATTCAGGATCAGGATAAAATATGGACATTGTTAAAGAAGACTGAGATTTATAAAAAAATGTAATACAGCACACATTGTGAACCCAGCACATCATAATGCATTACATACATATCATATAAATAGCCAAAACTATAGGCACCATTCTGGAACTTAGTGAAAAGACCAAACAGTGGCTTAAGAAATTAAAATATACAATGATGCATTATATTACATATTTGCATCCCCTAACCCCTAAGCTCTAGGCCTATTCATCATTGACGCTAACATTATTTTATTACGTTTGGCTATACAGTATATCCTACTGAACATTCTTTACACTAGTTTTCATAAATCTACCGTATTGTATTGTGCATATAATGTAGGTGCAGCAGTGAAATCTCATTGACAAATCTGTTTTTCAAACTCTAGCTCGAAAAATCAAGCCCTTACACAGATCCATAGCAAGAAAAAGAAAACAAGTATTGGCCTTGGGATGCATCTATGCAAAAAAAAAAGGTAAATTTTGCAATAAAATGTAAAAAAAAATTATGAAAAATAATATATATATATATTCGGTATTGTTGTAATCGTAGTAACCCAGAGAGTAAAGTTATCATGTTTATGCCGAAAAATTAATTTATAACGTAAAAATTGTGTCAGTATTGCCAGGAAAAGTCAATAAATTGTAATCAATTAGTTATGTGTACCCCACAATGGTGCCATTAAAAGCTACAACTTAGCTCAAGAAAAAGCCCTAATGCAGCAATATTGAAGGAAAAATAAAAAAAAGTTCTACATCTTGAGATACGACAAAGAAAAAAATATTTTTCTAATTTGCCACGTGTGGGAAGGAAATATGTTATTTAACTGGGACTGTATGTTAGAGGGGCTGAGGGGAGGGGTGTCAGTTACATAGGACTGTATGTTATAGAAGACTATAAGAAAGATATGTTTTTTACATGGGACTGTATGTTTCAGAAGACTGGAGGGTAAGGAGTGATGTTATTTATATGGGACTATGTGTTGGAGGGGGTTGAAGGAGGGGATTTAAGTTATTTACATGGGACTGTATGTTATAGAGAACTGTAAGGAAGAGAAGTTATTTACATGGGACTGTAGGGAGAGGACTGGTGTTATTTACATGGGACTGCATGGTATACCAGACTGTAAGGAAGATAGGTTATTTACATGGGACTGTATCATATCTAAGACTGGTGGGAGCCGAGTGGTGTTATTTACATGGGGCTGCATGGTAGAGAAGACTGGAGGGACAGGATGGGCATTATAATTTATGGGGGCACTACAGAGAGGATTATAACTCCGGGGGGTATGGCAGGAGGTATTATAATTACAGGGGGCACGGCAGGGAACATTATAAGTACTGTGGGCAGTGGTGGAGGGCATTACTACTACTGAGGGCTCTATAGAAATGCCTTATAGATTATAAGAAATGCCCTATAGGGAGGTCTCATTAGTACTGAGGGCACTGTAGGGAGCATTATTACCACTGGAGATACTATTTGGGGGTGGCTTCTGCCTGGCAGTGAGCCCGGTGATGTCACTGTAAAATGCTTTAGCCTGTAAAATGGCTAGGGACCATGTTTATATATGCCTGCATTATTGAGAAAAAAAAAATATTTGAATATATGCAAATGATCCTCTAGGAGCAACGGGGGTGTTACCATTACACCGAGAGGCTCTGCTGTCTCCGCAACTGCCGCTCCCTGTCTACTTTGACAGGGCCTGGCAGTGAAAATGTCATCCCACTGGGCCATGTTAAAGTGCAGAGGGCGCGGCAGTTACAGAGAGAGCAGAGCCTCTAGGTGTAACGTTTGTATATAATAAAACATCACTTTTCTCAGCAATGCGGGCACATAAGAACATGGGACCAACACAGATGCCTTCAGCTGCCAAGCGCACACAGGTCAGTCCTTTAATTTTTGGGGAGTCCTGTGGGATAGATAGCTGAAGGCCTAGGGAGCATTTTACCGTCAGCTATGGACTTCATTGGGGGGAGAAAGCTGGCACTAAAGTGCCTAGGGTAGCATCAAATCTAAATATGGACCTGGCTCCACAGCAGTAGCAGGATGTAGTGTCACACATCACACTGCTGGTCTGTGTATGAGGAGGAGCGGTGTGGCCAGGAATCTACTGTGCTCCTCCTCCTACACAGCCCAGCAGAGCAATGTGTGACACTACAAGCTGCTACTGCTGTGGAGCGCCAGCAGCATAACTGTGATCATGAGGAACTAGGTGAGTATATTTTTTTTACTTCCTGTGAAAGGGGCACATATCTGACCATTACTTAAAAATAAAATAAAAATGTAACTCACCTTAATCCACTTGCTCGCGTAGCCGGCATCTCTCCTGTCTCTTTCTTTGCTGATTGTAGTCAAAGGACCTGTGGTGACGTCACTCCGGTCATCACATGATCCATCACCATGGTAAAAGATCATATGACGGACCATGTGATTAACATGTGACATCAACACAGGTCCTTTGACTACAATCAGCAAAGAAAGAGACAGGAGAGATGACGGCTACGCGAGCAAGTGGATTAAGGTGAGTTACATTTTTATTTTATTTTTTCTTAACCCCTCCAGCGCTATTGTACTATGCATTCTGTATTCAGAATGCTATTATTTTCCTTATAACCATGTTATAAGGTAAAATAATACAATCTACAGAACCCCGATCCCAAGCCCGGACTTTTGTGAAGAAGTTCGGGTTTGGGTACCAAACGAGCGTGCAAAGCGCATGACAATGTTTTGCACTCGTGCGACCTCTTATCCGGGCCAAAAATATGACGCGTGTGTGAAAGAGGCCTATCTCTAAAAATAATTAAAATGATGATCACTCCTCCAAAAATTCCAAATTGTAGGCATGGTGCTTTGGCTTATCTATATGCCGACTTGCATCTCTTGTATATTATAGTGCTTATACTGAACATGCCACCTACCGTCATGACACCAGTCAGCAATGAGACGCTAATTAGAAACAGGACCACGAGAAGGAGATAGCTTGATATTTGGTCTGCTGCAAAATAGGAACAGACATCTAAAGTGCATATTAAAGTTTATTTTTCATTGTCCTGACATTCCACTAGAATTAATAAACTCATTTGTCATAATTATAATCATCAATGTAATTGCGCTAGTAAAATAAAGTTAATTAGAAATCAAAAGAAATTTAGTGAAGTTAATAATAAATAAGATTTAATGAGAAGTGAGTCAGTGCATGCAGCTAAATCAACTGTGCTTTATGTTTGCATTTGGTTCCTATTCATCTGAAATCCACATATTGCAGATCTGGTAAAATTAATCATTTGCATAGAATTTGCAGTAAGTCTAATTGTTAGCATTAAAGATGTAAGAAAATAATGGGTGAATTACGTTCTCCATATTTGTAATGTGCTTCTCGGCAATCATTGTGATATACTTTATGATTCATACCCTAATTACAGTCTCTTCTCGATATAAATGCTTTTCTCATAACTAACTGTAGAACTGTTAAAGCACTAGAATATTTGGAATAAGGGAGACAGTAATGTCTGCACAAAGCTGTTGTCATCATCTTCTCAATGGATCCTAATCTTTATCAAGGGGCAGAAGGTAGTGTGCTGTCCCCTCTTTAAACATACATTCCCCGACCAACCTCCTCACCATGGCCATGGTGCTGCATAACGTAAAAGATCAACTCATGTCAGATGATGTTACAGGGAAGGCTACCAATACTTTGCTCTGTGTTATCAAATTCTTTGGCACTTATGTTATTTTCATGTTGACCACTTTTATTTTTTAATTAGAAACCCAATGGTGCAGTGAGCCTCATGCTTAATTGCTGTTGTGACAAAAACCATGATAATTGCTCGATGATGCCTAAATGAGCTGCTTCTTAAAGTCTAATACATAACTTATTGGCTAGTAGTATGACATGTGACCACAGGGTCCACTGACTGCAATGGTCATATGCTGGCCGCTTGTCCACAAAGAGCGACCTGTTGGAGCATCACCACTCGATCGATGTGGGATTAATGAGCTGAGTGGTGATTTTTAACCCCTTTTTGACGCGGCAATTTTCCGTTTTACCGTTTTCATTTTCAGCTACGTGCCTTCTCGGAGCCATAACTTCTTTTATATTTCTGTTCATATAGCTATATGAGTGCTTGTTTTTTTCAGAACAATTTGTACTTTCTAATGGTTCCATTTAATATTGCATGGAATGGAATTCATGGGTTTTCTTTTTATGGCATTCACTATGCGGTTAAGGGTACTTTCACACTAGCGGTAGGACGGATCCAACAGGCTGTTTACCCTATCGGATCCGTCCTTCTGCTATTTCGCCATGCTGCCGGACTGCCACTCTGTCCCCATTGACTATAATGGGGACGGGGGTGGAGCTCTGGTGCAGCACGGCGAAAGGCCGTCGGACTAAAAGTACTGCATGTTCAACTTTTTAGTCTGACATGACTTTTTGATCACTTTTTATTTAACATTTTCAGTTATTTTCTGCCATTTTTTTTCTCGTTACGCCATTCACCGTATTGGTAAGCTTTCTTTTAATATATTTTAATAGTACGGGTGGGGGGGGGGGGGGGTTTGCACACAGTGATGCCCATGGTGTTGATTTTTTTTGTTGCTTATGTATTATTATTTTTATTTTGGAGGCGATTTCAATTTTTCTATATTTTTTGTTATTTCTTTTTTAAACTTTTTTTTTACTTTTTTTTTTTTCTTTAGGTCCCCAAGTAGAACACAAAATGCAATAATCAGATTGCAATTTGTATACAGTAATGGAATTTTCTCCATTACCCCATACATAGATCACTAAATATATATTCAGTGCTGGTACCTGCTGGCCTGAATTGTGATATAGAAGTAATAAGCCTGGAAACCTAGTATAGGCTCAGGCCCATTACATACAAGGAACGCCTTTCCTCATCTCCAACCGGGGGTACACCAATTGCGGACATTAGCTGCAGGACTCTGCTGTATGAAACAGCAAGCAACCGCTAGGTATGGCACTCGCTCTGGAGCAGATGGCATCTTTAACCCTTTCATGACCAAAGGTCATTGATGCCCCAGTGTCCAGGTCAAAATTTACAAATCTGACATGCGTCACTTTATGTGGTAATAGCTTTGGAACACTTTTATTTATCCACGCCATTCTGAGATTGTTTTCTCGTGACACATTATACTTCACGACAGTCATAAATTTTAGTCAATATATTTAACCTTTATTTATGAAAAAATCCCAAATTTACCAACAATTTAGAAAAATTCACAATTTTCTAAATTTCTATTTCTCTGCTTCTAAAACAGAAAGTGATACCTCATAAAATATTTATTACTTAACATTCCCCATATGTATACCTTATGTTGGCATCATTTTAGAAATGTCATTTAATTTTTTTAGGACATTACAAGGCTTAGAAGTTTAGAAGCAATTCTTCAGGTCTGAAGTCACTTTGTGGGGCTTACATAGTGGATATGCAATGAGCAGGGACACTGGTACAATGGCCAATAATGCAGTGGGTCAGGATATGTATATGTATATATATATATATATATATATAGTACAGACCAAAAGTGTGGACACACCTTCTCATTCAAAGAGTTTTCTTTATTTTCATGACTATGAAAATTGTCGATTCACACTGAAGGCATCAAAACTATGAATTAACACATATGGAATT
This sequence comes from Bufo gargarizans, assembly GCF_014858855.1. Taxonomy (NCBI): domain Eukaryota; kingdom Metazoa; phylum Chordata; class Amphibia; order Anura; family Bufonidae; genus Bufo; species Bufo gargarizans. The sequence continues at coordinate 356,839,814 of NC_058082.1, read as the reverse complement.
ATATACATAACAAAAAAGTGTGAAACAACTGAAAATATGTCATATTCTAGGTTCTTCAAAGAAGCCACCTTTTTGCTTTGATTACTGCTTTGCACACTCTTGGCATTCTCTTGATGAGCTTCAAGAGGTAGTCACCTGAAATGGTTTTCACTTCCCAGGTGTGCCCTGTCAAGTTTAATAAGTGGGATTTCTTGCCTTATAAATGGGGTTGGGACCATCAATTGCATTGTGGAGAAGTCAGGTGGATACACAGCTGATAGTCCTACTGAATAGACTTAGAATTTGTATTATGGCAAGAAAAAAGCAGCTAAGTAAAGAAAAACTAGTGGCCATCATTACTTTAAGAAATTAAGGTCAGTCAGTCCGAAAAATTGGGAAAACTTTGAAAGTGTCCCCAAGTGCAGTCACAAAAACCATCAAGCGCTACAAAGAAACTGGCTCACATGCGGACCGCCCCAGGAAAGGAAGACCAAGAGTCACCTCTGCTGCGGAGGATAAGTTCATCCGAGTCACTAGCCTCAGAAATCGCAGATCTTTGGTTCCAACCACCGTGTCTTTGTGCGACGCAGAAAAGGTGAACGGATGGACTCTACATGCCTGGTTCCCACTGTGAAGCATGGAGGAGGAGGTGTGATGGTGTGGTGGTGATTTGCTGGTGACACTGTTGGGGATTTATTCAAAATTGAAGGCATACTTAACCAGCATGGCTACCACAGCATCTTGCAGCGGCATGCTATTCCATCCGCTTTGCGTTTAGTTGGACCATAATTTATTTTTTCAACAGGACAATGACCCCAAACACACCTCCAGGCTGTGTAAGGGCTATTTGACCATGAAGGAGAATGATGGGGTGCTGCGCCAGATGACCTGGCCTCCACAGTCACCGGACCTGAGCCCAATCGAGATGGTTTGGAGTAAGCTGGACTGCAGAGTGAAGGAAAAAGGGCCAAGAAGTGCTAAGCATCTCTGGGAACTCCTTCAAGACTGTTGGAAGACCATTTTGGGTGACTACCTCTTGAAGCTCATCAAGAGAATGCCAAGAGTGTGCAAAGCAGTAATCAAAGCAAAAGGTGGCTACTTTGAAGAACCTAGAATATGACATATTTTCAGTTGTTTCACACTTTTTTGTTATGTATATAATTCCACATGTGTTAATTCATAGTTTTAATGCCTTCAGTGTGAATCTACAATTTTCATAGTCATGCAAATAAAGAAAACTCTTTGAATGAGAAGGTGTGTCCAAACTTTTGGTCTGTACTGTATATGTAGATAAGGCTGCCGTGCAGCCTGTATTTGTGGGAGGGGCATAGGCCCCGCCCCCTTGCTATATATTCCTAGGAGTGCAAGGGACGGGACGTGCAGCCAGGTACTTCCGGGTCACGTCCATGCCTGTTTCCCTGCACGTCCCGCACCATCGCGTTCAGGTCTAGGTGAGTATCGTAGGTCGGCGGTTCGGCAGGTCATGCGGCCAGAGGTAAGCAGGGAGTCCGGTGCCGGGCATCGGCGGCGGCAGCAGCGGGCACGCAGCAACATATGTACTCACCCCTGTGCAGGGGGACGGAGGTCCGTCGGGGGGAGGGGGGGAGAGAGAGATATTCATGGGCCTCTGCTCGCGGCACAGGGCAGGCCGGGTGGCGCAGGGCCGCTCTCGTTCCGGTCACGTGTGCAAGAGGCTGCTGCGGGGGCCGGTTGCTAGGCACACCCAGCGGCTCCGCCCCCTGCCACGCTCGCTCCGTGTTACAGGGATCCCTCCTGCAGCCGGAGGCGTCCTGTATGTCACAATCATCGCCGCATGTGCCCCCTTGTGTCAGGTCATAACCGCATGGGAGCTGCCACCTCTTGTCACCTGTCCCCTTTTTCCTCATGAGCATCGGCGGTACATTCAACCTGCGGCCTTCCCCACACCAGTATACACGGCACATTATACACTGCCATATAGACAAGCACTTCCCACTGACCACCATATACACAAGCGCTTCCCGCTGATTGCTGTATGCTTGCTGACCACCATATACAGAACTGCTTATACTGACCACTGCATACATGTGCGCAGAACACCCTGTACAGGCGAGCACGTCGCAATGACCGCCATATACATGAGCGCTTTCACTGACCACTAAACATGAGCACTTCACACTGATGGGAAGATTATACGCGGCGGGACAACTTCAAATATATATATTCTCATGGCAAGGTGTTTTTCAGTTTTTAGTCTGTGATGACTACCATTTGCATTACTTTATAGAAGTTGGCCCAGTGCCTGTCTGTTTCGGTCATAGTTTCTTACTTTGAGCCTAGTGTTTTTTCTTCTATCCCGGCTCAAGGACTGTGTTGTGGGGCTCTCCGTGCTGGAGCAGCACGGCCTACGGTCTTTGGCTCCGGCGGGAAAGCTGGGTTGGCCCAGTTTAAAAATAAAGAATAAAATAATAATTATTTATTCACATGGTTTTCATGCATCATCATATTGCAGTGACTACTTCTGTTCGGTTATCTGACGCTCCACGCCATTCCAAGGATTCCTTACTTACAAGTAGGTTGCACTTCCTGAGTTCCATACGGGTTTTGGTATGTGTCACGGAGGTTTGGCCACAGGCACGTTCACACGTCTTCCATGTCATGCCGCACCAATGGCATGTGGTTCCCCTTGGCACGTCCAGGTTGTCAGACCCGTCTCTCTCGTTGCTCGTTTGCTTGAAACGTTCAGGCGCTATTCTGTGGGCCACCCCGGTGATTCATGACTCTCCCTGGAACGTCCAGGTTGTCACTTTGTCTATTTGTGGTACGTCTGCTTGAAGCGTTCAAGCTATGTTGCATTTGTCTCTTCTGTGGCATGTGGTCCTGCCTGGAACTCCAGGTTGTCACTTTGTTCATTGTGGGTCGCCTGTTTATTGTGGTACGTCTGCTTGAAGCGTTCAGGCATCGTTGCGTCCGCCACTCCTGTGGCATGTGGTCCTGCCTGGAACCCCAGGTTGTCACTTTGTTCATTGTGGTACGTCTGCTTGAAGCGTTCAGGCAATATTACGTCCTCCACTCCGTGGCACATTGTCCTGCCTGGATCTCCAGGGTGTCTGTTATCTCATGTGGTACGTCCGCTTGAAGCGTTCAAGTGTTATTGTGTTGGTCACTCCGGTGACAGCGGGTCCTGCCTGGAACATCCAGGTTGCCATACTCGTCTCCTGTTACACGTCTGCTTGAAACGTTCAGGCAAAGTATGTCTGCCATGCCGGTGGCACGTGGTCCTGCCTGGAACGTCCAGGTTGTCATATTTGTCTCCTGTGGCATGTCTGCTTGTAAACGTCGGTCAAATGTTACATCCGCTACCCCGGTGGCACGTGGTCCTGCCTGGTACGTCCAGGTTGTCTGCCTCGTCTCTTGTTGCACGTCTGTCTGAAGCGTTCAGGCAATGTCGCGTCAGCCGCCTCGGTGGCATGGTGTCCTGTCTAAGCACGTCCACAGGGTCTTTTTCACCAAGATTGGCACACATCCGCCCTTGGCGGCATGCATGACCTAGCAGCACGCCCGGGGGGCATATCATCCTGGTTGGTGGCACTTCAGTCCTCATCATTTTTGCCTAAAACGTTTAGGCCATGTTTTTCTTTTTCCCTTAGGGGCAGGCGGTACAGCCTGACGCAACCAGGTTGGTAATATTCCCGGTGCATTTAGATTTCATATTTGTTTTTGTTTGTACGGCAGCACGTTGGGGATCTCAGTGCCTTTGGCTTCCCGTTAAAAAGGCCTCCACCTCGGTCAGTGGTACGAGCCTCCAGTACGGTATCGGTACCATTTTCATCAAATTCCATAACCAGGTGAGTATCAATTCTCATCCATCAGGCCGGTCTTAGTCCAGGGGCGGTCTTACTGGTAGGGGTCAAAGGGGGGGCCACCGGGATGTCCTAGGCATGCCTGGTGTCCACACGAGTAACAAGGGTTTTGTCCTCAGGTGGTATCCAGGGCATAGAATTATTACAACACGGTCAACATGTCCCAGGCCTCAGACATCGATGACGCCTCGTCCATCTCCGGGTCCGTGGTTTCCGGTCTGGCTGGTCATGGATCCCTGAGGAACTGGACAATTCCGAAGCTCGTGGTGGAATTGAATAGAAGGGGCATCAGTCATCCGGCTTCGGCCAGGAAAGCCGAACTTTATAGGCTGCTGGTATCTAGCCCGGTTCCACCCAGTGAGCAGCTGGCAGTACCTACCATCCAGTCATCACTGGCTCAGTTGAATGCCACAATGGGGAGTCTGGCTGCCTCAGTAGTGGACATCCAGCACAGGGTCATGGAGCTGGAGTCCAGGACCGCCACCACTTCGCAGTCAGTGGCGCCCGTGACTGCGGTGTCATGGCCGTTGGCGGGTTCCCCAGGTATGTCCTCTACTCCGCCGGCCATTGTCCCAGCTCATTTTGTGGCCGAGAATATTAGAAAGGATATACTGGCAGGCAAAGAAGTAAACCTGGCATCTATCCTCATAGCATCGCACGATGCCAGCGAGCACAGAACAATTGATTGCGGGGAAGTGTCAGTGGTGATGAGGTCAAAGGATGCCCGGTTGAACCGCAAGCTGTCCATACCGGAGTTTGTTCTCGCATTCAGCTTGTTCCGAGACGTCATCTGCTCGGCGCAGCCGAGTAGGAGGGAGGAGCTGGACGCCTATTTATACCAAGTCACTGATTTGGGTCACAAGTATGGGGGCTCGGCGTTCTATGACTATCACCGGTCCTTCGCGGCTAAAGCCGCAGCCTCCCTAGCACAGTTCCAGTTTATGACCAATTGGGCTGTGCTGGATATGGAGCTTTTCTGCAGGCATTTTGCTGGTCTCCGAGCCCCCACTTGTGGCGCATGCCAGTCAATTTTCCATGCCACGGAATGGTGCCCCAACGAGGCATCTGCACATCCGGACAGAGCCCTTCCGGGAACATCGGGTGTCCCCAGGGGCCCGGCCCTCATGGACAAGTTTGGCAGGCCTATTGTGTATCTGGGCAAGAGCCAGATATGCAATAATTTCAACTTCGGTCACTGCATGTTCAGTGGGTGCAGGGCCCTTCACGTGTGCATGGTCTGCTTTCGGCAGCAGGAAATCATCCAGGTAGTGGATACACCATGATTTCCTGCTGGTGGAGCACCCCTCCCGTCAGCCCTCCGGTTTATCCTCCCTGCTGGAGTTGTTTTCGGCGCTTCAGGTTCCGGTCGCCGCGGGGAAGACGGTCGGTCCTTCCTCAACGATCACCTTCCTGGGGGTCATTCTGGATTCTGTAAAGTTGGAAGCAAGGCTCCCAGAGGAGAAATTACAACAGATCCGGTTAGCCATCCAGGAGGCGGCCAAATCCTGCTTCCTGACCAAGACAAGTCTCCAATCATTGCTGGGCCGGCTGAACTTCGCCATGAGGGTCATGCCCCAGGGGCGCACCTTTGTGTCTCGGCTCTTGCTGCTCCTGCCATCAGCCCCGGAACAGGACAGTGTTGTCCGGTTGGACCAACAGGCCATGGCAGACCTGTCCATGTGGAGCACGTTTATGTCCTCATGGAATGGCGTCAGGTTGTTTATTCCCCCCCGGGACCCGTCCTCTCCCACGGTCTATTCTGACACGGCTGCATCCAAGGGCTTTGCGGCCATATTTGGCAACCACTGGCTGGCCGGTGCCTGGCCGTCCCAGATTATGCTGGACGGGCAGGCCCTTCGGTCTTCTCCCTTGTTGGAGATCTATCCAGTGGTGGCAGCAGCCCATGTATGGGGTCACGTTTGGTCAAACTCAAGGGTATTATTCATTACCGATAGTCAGGACTTGGTCGACATCATCCGCAATGGCAGAGCCAAATCCCCTAAGATCATGTCTCTCATGCGTAGGCTGGTGTGGTTGTCCATGGTACACAATTTTTGCTTTGAGTGCTCCCACATTCAGGGTTCAAAGAATACGGCTGCTGATGCGCTGTCCAGGTTTAACGTCGATGTCTTCTTTCAGAACATGCCACTCGCAGACGTAACAGGGGCAGACGTTCCGGCATACAGCGATCATTGATCAGCAAAGCAAAGGACCTGTTGCACCAGAGCTTGTCTGAAAATACAGTCAGGAACTACCGTACGGGCTGGAATTTGTTTAGGAAATTTGCCGAGAGTCATCCAAAGGGCGACGTGGATGACGTGTCATTTATTATGGCCTTCATCGCACATTGCCATGCCAACCTCGGACTCGCTCACAATACCATCCGCCTGTATTTAGCGGGGGTGCAACATCAGTTCACATTGGACAATCCGGCCCGGATTTCGTTATTTACATCACAGGCCATCAAGGCCACGCTCCGGGGCAATGAGAAAGCCGGTGCAAGCAGGCCGGTGGTCCGGCAACCCATGTCCGGCTCCTTATTTAGGCAATTGTCCCTGGCTCTGGATGGTGATCCTTTTGGGCCCTTGATTAGCACAATCATCAAAGCCGCCCTTTACCTAGGGTTTTACGGGTTCCTTCGTCCAGGGGAATTCACCACCTCCGTCCGCAATAGGCCGTCATCTCCAGAAGCAGCACTTGTCCTGGCATCACGACCTGTTTGTGCTGAGCATTCCATCTACCAAGACCGCTCAGACAGGGCCTCCAACCCTGGTGTCTTTCTACCCCTCACACAACGCCTGGTGCCTGGTCAAGGTGCTGCGTCAGTTATCTGTGGCCCTGCAGGCTGCTGCAGCAGACAGCCCCCTACTCCCCTTCAATGGAGGGCCGTTGTCCACGCCTCAGTTCATGTCACATGTGCGTTTTCGCTAGTGGCGGGGTCAGGTCACGACCCGAAGGGCATCTCGGGGCATTCCTTTCGTATTGGGGCGGTCTCTGCGGCATCAAGGCACCAGATACCCCCTCATGTCATCAGGTGCATGGGGCGCTGGAAGTCATCATATTTCGCTAGGTACGTTCCGAATCCCCAATCCGAAATCCGTGATGCTTTCTGTTCTCTTGCCCTGTAACGGTACAATAAAGTATCTGTGGTACGATTGTGTCTCCTTTTTGGCCCCTTTTAGGCCTATCCTCGCTACAGGCTTCCGGCATTCACCAGCCAGAGGTCGGCGCTAGCTCCTTCATCCAGGGACCGTCGCCCTGACCACAAGTAGATAAGGCTGCCGTGCAGTCTGTATTTGTGGGAGGGGCATAGGCCCTGCCCCCTTGCTATATTCCTAGGAGTGCAAGGGACAGGACGTGCAGCCAGGTACCCCTCCCTGTCATGGAACCATGAACCAGACGTACAACAAGAGATAAGTGGGAATAAGAAGGCTTTATTGAAAATCAAGCTGTAAGCAAAAGTCCAAACGGATGGCTAAACCGAAGCAGGGACTTGCGTAGCCAGAGGTCAGGAACCAGAAGGGTAGTCAGACGAAGCCAGGATCAGGAACCAGCGGGGTAGTCAGACGAGGCCAGGATCAGGAACCAGAAGGGTAGTCAGACGAAGCCAGGATCAGGAACCAGCGGGGTAGTCAGACGAGGCCAGGATCAGGAACCAGAAGCAGCAGCAGTCTTAGAAGCATGTGAACACAGGAGGACCAAGCAAGGAACTGAAGCCACAGACCTCCTATATATATGAGCTAGGCATCCAGCTCCTCCCAGTGGGAAGGAGAAGCCGCAGGGTGGGAGGCTACAAGAAACCCAGAAACCAAGATGGCCACCAGCACATGTCAAACGAAGGAGAACAGCAAGAAGGTAAGACCATGACACTCCCTCCCTTCCCCTTTATTAGCTCTTCCTTTAGGATAGGCCCCCTTTTAGGCCTATCCTCATTACAGGCTTCCGGCATTCACCAGCCAGAGGTCGGCGCTAGCTCCTTCATCCAGGGACCGTCGCCCTGACCACAAGTAGATAAGGCTGCCGTGCAGCCTGTATTTGTGGGAGGGGCATAGGCCCCGCCCCCTTGCTATATTCCTAGGAGTGCAAGGGACAGGACGTGCAGCCAGGTACCCCTCCCTCCCTTCCCCTTTATTAGCTCTTCCTTTAGGATAGGCCCCCTTTTAGGCCTATCCTCATTACAGGCTTCCGGCATTCACCAGCCAGAGGTCGGCGCTAGCTCCTTCATCCAGGGACCGTCGCCCTGACCACAAATATATATATATATATATATATATATATATATATAATTTTTTTGGAGTAGTTTGTGACGCCAATTGCAGCTTGCGCAGGTAGTGTAGCAGGGCCCTTTAAGATGTTATAGCTCACGTACCAAGTGAGGAATGCCAGAGTGGGACAATGTCTCTGTGTAGTGTCAACGGTGTCTCCTACCTTGGTACGGCTGGACTCCTGGATCCTGACTCACTTGCAATAAAATAAGTGTTGTTAATAGGAGCAACTGAAGAACTTTGGTATTAGTAAATGAGATCCAGACTGGTAATATAATCCAACTTGTCTTTACTTGATGCAGCATAAATCCATACAAGTTACAGCAATAGTCTTGGGTCCCAGCAGGTATAGGCAATGTATGGCAGGGATCAATATCTCTTCTGCTTCTATACTATGTGCCTGGAGAATCTGGCAGGCATTTATCTTCTGCTCTGTCTGTCTTCTGCTTGTAATGGGCCTGACTAGCTGAGGAGGAATTTGGCTTCTTCTGGACTCTGGATATGTACTCACAGCTTGGCTCACAGAGAATGCTTCTTCCTGGAGGCTGGAGGTGGCTGATTTTCTTGTCAACCAGCTGAGGCTGATGGCTCAGGCTGGAAATGTCCTCTGGTCTCAACCGAGACAAGGTCCTGGTCTGGGATCCCTATTTTCTGGGAGCTCCAACTAACACAGCCTACCCCTAGCTGGGGTGGCTGGTACACTAACTAAACTTCCTTCTCCTCCCCATGAGACAGGACATGGGACCAGCCCACTTCTGCTCTATGAGGAGGGGGCTTCCAGTATAGCAATACTAAACTGGCTATGGACCTGATCACACATTGCTGCCACCTGCTGGTGTACAGGTAAATTACAGCATAATATATGAAACAGGCCTAGAAATACATTAAATGACATTAATGACAATATACTTATATAGACGGACAATAAAATTACACTTAACATGTTGCAGCAGGGAAAGAGAGTTTAGTAACATACTTCAGGATGTTACAGATACCCCCCATAAATGACTCCATTGTAGAAACTACACCCCTCAAGTTACTCAAAACTGATTTTTCAAACTTTGTTAACCCTTTAGGTGTTCCACAAGAATTAAAGGAAAATGGAAATGAAATTTCTAAATTTCACTTTTTTGGCAGATTTTCCATTTTATTACATTTTTTTCTTTAACACATTGAGGGTTAACAGACAAACAAAACTCAATATTTATTACCCTGATTCTGCGATTTACAGAAACACCCCACATGTGGTTGTAAACTGATGTAAGGGCGCACGGCAGGGCACAGAAGGAAAGGAGCGCCACATGGTTTTTGGAAGACAGATTTTGCTGGACTGGTTTTAGATGCCATGTCCCATTTAAAGCCCCCCTGATGCACCCATACAGTAGAAACTCCCAAAAAGTGACCCTATTTTGGAAACTAGGGGATAAGGTATCAGTTTTATTGGTACTATTTTGGGGTACATTTTTTGTGAGGCAATGTAACCAAAATATTGCTGTTTTGGCACAGTTTTGTTATCTTAAATTTTTTACAAGATTTATTCGACATGGTAGATCATGTGCTATTTTTATAGAGCAGGTTGTTACAGACGCAGTGATATCAAATATGTCTACTTTTTTTGTTTGTTTGTTTCAGTTTTACATAAGGCATTTTTGAAAAAGAAATTGTTTTTGTGTGTCCATTTTCTGAACGCCATATGCTTTTTATTTTTATGTCGATCATCTTGTGCAGGGGCTCATTTTTTGCAGAAAGAGTTGAGGTTTTTATTGGTACCATTTTTGGGTACATAAGATTTTTTGATCATTCATTATTACACATAATGGCGAAAGGTGACCCAAAAATTGGCTGTTTTGGAACAGTTTTTTTAATTAATTTTTTTACACCGTTCATCTGAGGGGTTAGGTCATGTGACAGTTTTATAGAGAAGATCGTTATGGATGTGGCAATACTCAATATGTATACTTTTTCTTATTTATTTAAGTTTTACACAATAAAACCTTTTCAACCCAAAAAATTTTTTGTGGGAAGAGGTTTGATTGGTACTATTTTGGGGTGTATACGCCTTTTTGATCCCTTGGTGTTGCTTTTCTGTCTCCTCCGCTCCTTCTCTCTCTCTACAAAATATGTCTGACTCAAATCACCAAAAATATGTTTTGAATCCAATTAAAATAAGAATTGATTCACTCTCCCTGTTAGTGACTATTTAAGGGTGGATACATCTGTAGATCTTTGCTGACATTGATTGCAATTGCTACTGTGTATTGTAGAAAAATCTGACATTTCGATATGTATTGGTGAAGCTGTTCTGTATTCCAAGACTTATGAGATTAGAGATTGTGTAATAAGCCAGACTTTTTGGCATCATTATCTTTATTTTTAATTGAGGCCTATTGTTTTAACATAGTGTAGAACATTTTTCTGGAAGGAAGTGTGATTACTCAAAAATTAAATCCATGTATTTGGGTAAAAGCCTGTGATTCCCTTTTTTTGGCATGAGTATGCGCTATTTCTTATATGCTGTTTTATTATTTGTCTTTAATAAGGATGTGGTGATTGTAGCACCAACTGTCTGTGCATGTTACATAATTATTCATGTAAACAGTTATTATGATAATAATGATCTAGCAAGAGAGATTGTGTCTGGAGTGGAAAGTAGTTTCCACATATAACAGCTTCAAGCACATTTTCCATTGATTTTAGACAATAAAGATGCTTGTCATTGATTTGGGTAATATAAGTGTGATTGTAAATTGGGTAATGTTAAATAAGATTTGCTTTATCTCATTAAAAACTAGATTTGTTTTATTTATTTAGTTGTATTCTATTTGTAATTGTTTTTCAATTATGTTTACAGAAATTGCTTTAGAATCGCAATCCACATAAAGTGGTTACTTTGAAGTCACATCTTTTCATAATGAGTATGAGGAATCATAGCGTTTTATATATTGCAGCTTGAGAAAAGTTCCTGCGTGAGCTGAAAGATTAATCTGATATAAAGCATGAGTATTTTTATGAACAGAATATAAATTGATTCCATAAAATTTACCAAAATCTATAATTCATTCTATGTATCTCTCTGTCTAAATCTCTTCCTAGCTATTCATATCATATCTATGTATTTGTCACGGACACTTCCGTGACAGGTGCCAGGAGATCAGAGAGGCTGGCAACACGTCGGATAATCTGACTGGTTCCTTGTGGATCATTTGTGTCTGTGTTGTTTTGGTAATGACCACACCTCTTGCAGGTGTTGTTGATTTGGTCATTTAACTTCCCCTATTTATTACTGCTTACCCCTTCTGGGGGTGCAGTTTATAGCTTCAGTTTCTGGACTCTGGTCTGCTGGTTGTTGAATCTCGGTTGAGCTCCTGGTGCTGCCACGTGAGGTTAAGTGTCGTCTTCCCTATTTGTATTTTGTTTGTTGTATTTCCGTGTTTTTTGTATCTAGGCCTGAGGGAGACTCCTATTCATCCTTCTGGTGGAGGAATAGGTTATCTCAAGTCCTGTCACTATACCAGGGCCCTACAGGGTGGGTTAGAAATCTAGATTCCTGTGTATGAAATTTCCTACCATCAAGGTCAGTTTATACTGATAGGTAATCAGGAACTGGATTAGGGTTGTTCTAGGAGGTGATCTTCTCCTTTACCCTAGTTTCCAGGCCTAGTTCCTGTCCACTTTCCTCCTGTGTTGCTTGTGGAGTTTAAGATGGCCATACACTAGATATCTGGGGAGTAAGTCGGGGCCAGACACCTCTGATGGCAATTTATCACCTATGCGAACATCTTTAATTCCAAGATGCTTGCTCATACTTTTGGAGTAACCAGCCTACCATCTAATTTGTATGGTGGTATCCTGACTCTCCCCCAGTGGTAGATGTCAGAAGACACCATCCATATTAAATGGCAGACTGGTCCCACTTAATTGACATTTCTTTTATGTGTAAGGCCACCTAGTAGTCATACAAGTACTGTGAACAAACCTTTGTGCCTGTTTCTTATGGTCAAGATTTCTCTTGTTTCTTGTGTTTTTGAATGGGCAAAGTATATAGGGAGAAATTATTTTTGGCATTTGTTAAATTTGGTGCATTTTTTTATCCTAACATTTTTACACCCCCCTTCCCGCCAAAGTTAGTAACTTTTTGGAAATAGACAGAAACTAATTGAAACTAATTAGCATGGCTAACCCCATCCACTTCCTCACCCAGTTTTCAAAACTGAAGAGAATGGTGTTAAAATGGAAAAAGTCACACATTTTTGAGCATTAAAAATCTAAATATTCTCAAAAACCCTATTCTGGGCTACAGTGATTGATAATTCCTACAACAAATTTATTGTACACATTTCGCAAGGTTTCAACGTATATATGTGTGTATGTATGTTTCGCGATCACTCAAAAATGCAACCATCGATTTCAACGAAATTTGGTATACACATCCCTTGCTACCTCGAGAGAAATCTTGTGGGGGTCACATATCTGTAGGACGTACAGTTCCTGAGATATTCCCCAAAAATGACCTGCATTAGCCAATACAAGCCTGCAAGTCTTTCTCTTCATATCCCAACTGCCATACACATGGTCACATGACCCTTATCAGCCAACAGAAGCTCGCAGGCCCTTAGTCTCCACATACACACACTTTTACTCCAAGTTTCCATAACAACTCAGCCATTTTTCTTCACTGCTGTAGGTCAGCTTTAGGCTAGGGTTACACAACGACAATAAGTCGCACAACATATAGGGTACAACTACACTGCTGCATGTGTCGCACGACATTGATGTCGCACAACAATTTTTATAATGATAGTCTATGGTGTTGCACTGCGACATGTGACATACTGCGACGCGACAGTCGCAGATAAATCCATCTTGGATGGATTTATTGCAACTGTCGTGTCGGAGTCACAGCATGTCACATGTCGCAGTGTGACATCATAGCCTATCATTATAAAAATTGTTGAGACAAAATGTCGCCCGACACATGTCGTCGTGTAGCCCTAGCATTAAAGGGGCAGGGCGCTGTGGAGGTGTCACGGCTGAGGATGGGGAAAATCCTCAGCCGTGCGATGCCAGAAGATGTTAAGCGCTGCTTGGCCAGGACGACAGAATTAGGGAGCAGGTCACCTCCTATCGCGTCCCTAACCTGACCCTGACTCCTAACCATATGAGCCAACCCTGAAGGTGGGAGGGCTCATACACCGGATGCCTTGGGGTCCCTGCTAGCCCTCAGAATTGCTCTGGAACAAGGAGCAGGGTAAGACGACCTGTTCTTCCTAGGCACAGAGGAACAGGAGTCTCACTAGCCAGGCTGCAAAGGGAAAAGAACATAAACGGCCTATGGATATGGCAGGAGGATGAAAAGCACTTCCACACCTACCTGCCACAGACACACAGACTGGATCCCATGCAATACAAGCAAGTGTCCACACCCAAACACCAATGGACACAACACACACACAAACACACAGAACCTTAGATCCAGGTGCATAACATAACAAAGGAAAACATAAACTGAACATCACATAAACTTAAGAGTCACAATATGTTTATGACCACAAGGGTGGCCCCCACTGGCAGATGTAAATACAAGGAGGGTGTCTCCAGCAAAGCATGGCTGAAGCACCCCTCAGCTTCTGATCTCCAACAAGGCTTTATAGCCCAAAGTGGCCACACCCACGCGGACACACCCAGTGCTCACAGCCTAGGAAGGGAACTAACCCTTCACACACCAGACAAGGGCCCTCTACTTTCTTTACACACCAGACAAGGGAAGACAGCAACTTAAAGGGGAAGTGAACACACAAACAACCCCGTGCACACCAAACATGGGAAGTGCACACCAATTACACAAGTTGCCAAGTGCAACCGCACGCACAACACAGCAAGCTGCCACGACACAGCTCAGGCTGCCATGCTGCCACATAAATACTGTTGCCAGCGGCAACCACAGGTGAGGCAAATACCACAGCCCTCACCTGTGATTGACAACCAAACCAAACCGCTGACAACCGCATGCGGTTCAGGAGTCACGGTCATGGCCATGGCCGTGACAGGAGGTCACTGTTAAAGGGGCGAGCACTGTGGAGGTCACTGTTAAAGAGGCGTTCACTGTGGATGTTACTGTTAAGGGGGAAGGCTGTTGTGGAGGTCATACTCACTATTAAAGGGGCGGACACTGTGGAGGTCACTGTTAAGGGGGCAGGGGGCACTACTAAATCGGCAACTGCTGTGGAGGTAACTGTTAAGGCAGCAGGGTACTGTGAGTTCACTTTTAAGGCAGCAGGGTACTGTGAAGGTCACTGTTAAGGGCGAAGGCCGTTGAGGAGGTCACTGTCAAGGGAGTGGGGTGCTATGAAACTCACTGTTAAAGGGGTGGGCTGCTGTAAAGGTCAAAGTTAAGTGGATGGGCTGCTGTGGAGGTCCCATTTTAGGGGTGGCGGACTGTGGAGTTCACTGTTAAAGGGGCAGGGTGCTGTAGAGGCCACTGTTATGGGGGATACTGACTGTCAATATCTTTTAAAGACACACACAAACACTTCTGCTAGTACTATATATATTTTTATATATTTTTTTATATATATTTTTGCAATACAAAAAGAACATTCATGTAGTAACTCCATAGAACATTAATACATCTTTCTTTACAGAATTGTATATCACCAAATCTACATCACAATTTATAGTTTTCCTACCCCGTCCCCCTCCCACCCCAAAAAAACTAAAGAAGGGATCTCTCTCATCTCTCCCTATCACCATCCCCTCCCCCCATACCCCAATCCAATTTCCATCTTAATCAGTTTTTTAACCATTCTGCACACATACTCTCAAACCTCCACCTTTTAGCATTTGTAGCTATATGTAGTCTCTCGCAAGCCAACGAGCATTTGACCAGGCTGGATCATGTTTATTGTTGGTACGCTTTTCTCTATCCATTTTCTTACAATACATCTCCTAGCCTGAAATAACAGTTTAGTTATTAAAAATTTCCCGGAATTGCCTGTATCCTCCACCAAACCCAGCACACATGCCCTAAAAGTTTGAGGGATATCCACCTTTTGAAGTACCTTTATATAGCTAACTACTTCATTCCAAAAATTTTGAAGAGATTGGCACTCCCACAATAAATGCACATCCTCAACTCCAATCTCGCCACATTTTAGACATCTAAATACCTTGCTCTTGTAATATTTTATAAGTTTGGCAGGGGAGTAGTATAGACGGTGCACCACAAAGAATTGGATAAGCCTATGTGCTGGGCTCTGGGAGGTCTTGTTTATTACTTGAAATATTTTACTCCACCCTTCAGAATTTATCTGTTCCACTCTTCCATTCCATTTTCCCATATTAATCTTCACACCTTGTTTTTCCCTCATTTTTTTAAACAAAATATTTTACATATTTGATATTCCCCTCCTACCATTAATCATTTTTGAAATTACTTTGACTGTTGAAGGGCGTGAGGTAGCTATTCTTTTCCCCAACAAAGATTGTTTAAGAGCTGCTCTACGTTGAAAATAATAGAACCAATCTTTATTTACAAGACCATTTTTGCATTTAAAAATGGTCTTCAAACCCCATTATTTCTCCATTTCCCCCATATCTGGTCTGATTCCGTGTATCTGCCAGAACCTCTTATCGATACCTAATAGTGATTTTAAGTAATAGTTTCCCCAAAGCAGCGGATCGTCATAGTAATCTATCTTTTCCCATAATTGTCTAATAGCTTGCCATGTTTTATACATGAGTTTCATGGTAGGGGATTTATTAAACTGGGGATGCAGGTGTATACCAGCTTCTAGTATCTGGCATAGTCCAGTAGAGGTAACAATTTTATATAGGCAGCTTAAAACTTAATTATAAAGGTGGGATTTGCTTCAGTCCAAACAGTTTTTAAACTGTCCTGCCAAAGCATATGCTTGTAATTCAGGAATTGCCAGACCACCTTCTCCCGTCAGCAATTGTAACAATTGTAATCACATTCTTGGCCTTCTACCCCTCCAAATTGAATCACTCAAGAGACTCTGTATTCTCTTATAATATTTTTTAGGGATTTCAATTGGGGAGTTCCATAAAATATGGTTTATCATTGGAAGTAGACACATCCGAATCAACGATATTCTACCAGACATAGACAGGGGTCATTTTTTACGTATCTTATTTCTAATTTTCGCTATTGTAGGGACTAAGTTTAGTTTTATATAGTCTTGAGTGTTGGATGATTCCCAAATACTGCAGATTCTCTCCCTCTTTTATAATCTTCAGGCAACCAGGGATAAAATCCCCAATTGGGTCTAACGGAACACAGGCTGATTTATTCCAGTTAATGGACAGGCTGGCCACCTTCTCATAACTCTCGAATGTCGCAATTACTCAAAGCAAGGAGTCGTGGGACCCTACAAACAACATCAAGTCGTCCACATACAAAGGCATTTTTTCCTAGTGCTGACCAAATTTAAAACCCAGTATATTCATGTCCTGTCTTATCAGGGCGGCAAAAGGTTCCACTACCATAGCGAAAAGAAGCGGGGATAATGGACACCCTTGTCTTACTACCCTTTTAATGTCAATTGGATCTGGTATCTCTTCGCTAACTGTAATTCTTGCTTTTATGTCTGTATACAAAAGCTCTATCTAAGCTATGAAGTTATTCCCAAAGCCCATTTTCTTTAAAGTTGCTATCATAAAAAGCCATTCTACTGTGTCAAAAGCCTTACTCGGAACCAGTGAGACCATTAATCGTTTGACGCGTATTGGCACCTTTTATTTGCATATTTATATAACATCTTCTGATATAGATTTATCTGGCATAAAGCCTGTTTGATTACCATGAATTATCATGGATATCACCTCTTTTAATCTAGTAGCTAGGACCTACGCCATAAGTTTTATTTATTAGGGATATCGGACAATATGAGTCAAGTTTCTTTGGGCTTTTCCCTATTTTCAGGATCAACGTTATCAGCGCCTCTCGTAAGGAATCAGGTAATGTCTCACACTCCCTTGAAACCTCCTACATTTCCAAGAGCCTGTGGGACAACACTCCAATGAAAGTTTTATAGACTTCAAAAGGGATTCCATCTAAACCTGGTGACTTATTGTTCGGTATGGAACGAAGGGCCTTATTGATTTCTTCCAAAGAGATCCATACTTCCCATAGTTCTCTCTGTGGCTCTGACAACTGTTTCAATGATATATTCCCCATAAACCTATTTATTTCCACTATATTTCCATTTCAATTGTACGAATAGATGTCCGCAAAATATTCTCTAAAGAGCCGAATTATGTCCTCCTTTTTCCGAGACTACCTATCCATTGTCATCCTCCAGTTGGAAGATATAGTTGTTACTTCTCTGTGTTTTTATCAGTGATGCCAACAGTTTCCCTGGTATATGTCCCTGAGTATAGTATTTTTTAACATAGTTTAGTTTTTGATGTTCTGCTAACAGATATAATTCATTATTATACAGTAGTTAGTCAAGTTTTCCTCCCACCTTTGTGAATTTATTTCAGTGGGATACTCCACATATTCTTTTTCACTATCTCCGACCACCCATCCTAAATCAGCTATTCTCTTTTCTGACATTTTCTTCACCATTGTGTTGCTTTTCAAAAAAATTCCCTGCATACAAGCTTTCCCTGCATCCCATACAATCCTCGTGTCCACTATACCCATGTTTTTGTCTAAATATTCCAATATTTCAGTGCAAATCCTTTCATACCTATCCTGTGTAATTAAGGTATCTAATTGAATTCTAACCCGACCTTCTCTTACCAGTCTGTCTCCCTTAGTACAGACCAAACGTGGGCAATGATCAGATCATAGTACTATACTGTATATTTTAATCGAGTAGTACATAATAAATGGTTGCTAAGGCATACTAATAAAGTCTTGAAAAGAATGTGAAATCCTGTACTTTCAGGATTCATTTCCATCTTTGTTGCAGCTTATTATGACTTGAGCAGAACAGATTAAACAATTTATACAATTTATACAATCAGTGATTCAAACCATCCATGGATATTAATGTAAAAGGGAAGGACATAATAATGCAACATACCATTTCATTCCTACCTGTAATAAGCATAGGATTTCAATCAGTCATGCAATTTACTACATTCATAAAAAAGGCAATCAAATAACTGTTGTGTTTTAGAAAATACTCATGAACTCACCAATAAGGTGGAAATTACACAGCTTTATGTTGTTCCTTCTGTCCATCTCCATTGAATATTCGATAAAGAGTATAACGCTGACTACCTGAAACAAAGAAATACAGGCTCAATACCATGTACAAATTACGAGACATGGAATATTTTATATTATATACCCCTTGATTGATTAAGATAATATTGCATTAAATATAACTGCAGACAGAAACATTGGTCTGAGAATTATCCAGAAACAGTGGTGGTGTTATCCAAGAGCTTCGTAAACTATTATAGCAGAACCCTATTCACATCTATCGGGCTGAGCTGCCTCATAGACCAGATATTTTGGCATCATCGCAGTATCAGTAATTTTATATTTTTAGCACATATATGGTTGAGTTTCATTATTATTATTGTTGCTGAAAGTTATGATTGAATTGCTAACAGTTTGCAATGAAGGTCCAGCTGGGTGCTATCAGTTGGGGGGGGGGGGGGGGTGTCCTAGCACAGTCTGTCACTACCCAATCAGTGCTGTCAGTGACACACCCTCAACTGGCTCAACTGGTAACACCCATCTGGGCCTTCATTGCAAACTGCTAGTAATTCATTCTTAACTCCTAACAGGACTAATAGAGAAAAAGCAGAACATAGAGCCATAAGAATAGAAGATCCAGAATTGTTATTTCATGAGGAATGCAAGTAGTTACTAAAATAAGGGAAACTGTCAGAGATAGCTGTCAATAAGTAGCTGTCTTATTTTACACCTCTGCTTACCTTCTACCACTGATTCCATGCTCCTTTTATAACAAGGTTCTCTCAGGCAGGGGCAAACCTCCCATAGAGGCAGACCATGAAGCTGCTATGGAAGGGGGGCCCACAGTGGATGATAGACCATGCCCCCTAGTAAGCTTCATTCAGGAATTCCTATTGTCAGTGGAAAAAGTGAAAGGACCTTTGATGTCATCACAGGTCCTGTAAGGGAACTGCACATAGCATAGCAGTGATGGCTAACCTTGGCACTCCAGCTGTGGTAAAACTACAACTCCCAAGATGCCCCACTTGCTTGGCTGCTCTCAGAACTCTATAGAAATAAATGGAGCTCAGTGATGGCTAACCTTGCCACTCCAGCTGTGGTAAAACTACAACTCCCAAGATGCCCCACTTGCTTGGCTGCTCTCAGAACTCTATAGAAATAAATGGAGCATGCTAGGAGTCGTAGTTTCACCACAGTTGGAGTGGCAAACAGGGCCATCTTTAATATTGATTGGACCCTGGGCAAAAATTTACTTGGGCCCCCTGGATCCAGCCTTCCCACACCCTAGCATGCAATCACGGCCTCCACCACAACACACACACACAAAAAAGCCACACACCTGGTAGAGTACAGTGATATAAATACTTCCAGTTCTGAAGACTCCCGTGGCTCAGGCTGGAAGTGGGAACCACTATGCAGGAAGGAGACCAGGGCTCGGTTCACCCTAGCGTTACAGTGCACCCCAGAGTATGCAGTATAGCACCCTATAGTATACAGCAACCCACAGTATGCAGTGTAGCACCCTTTAGTATACAGCACCCCATACTATGCAGTGTAGCACCCCACACTACAGTATACAACACCTCACAGTATACAGTAGAGCAGTATAGCACCCCACAATATACAGCACCTCACAGTATACAGCACCCCAAACTATACACTATACAGCCCCCCACACTATACAGTATAGCAGTATAGCACTCCACAATATACAGCACCCACAGTATACAGCACCTCACAGTATACAGCACTGCAAAATATACAGAATACCCCTCCTCACAGTATACAGCACCCCAAACTATACACTATACAGCCCCCCACACTATACAGTACAGCAGTATAGCACTCCACAATATACAGCACCTCACGGTATACAGCACCCCAAACTATGCAGCATACCGCACCTCACAGTATACAGTACCCCACAGTATACAGCATCCCAAAATATACAGCCCCCCACAGTATAAAGCACCCCACAATATACAGTATACAGCACCCCCATAGTATACAGTAGAGCTGTATAGCACCCCACTATACAGCAGCTTACAGTATATTAGCATTACAGCCCCAGTCACCTTTTCCTGATGTAATCTTGTCAAAAAAAGCTCCACAATTATGGGAAACTTCTCCTGCAGCAACACTCCTGGACTTAGACAGGACCTGTGATGACCTCATAGCCATGTGACCAGTAATATTGCTAGGTTACTGGTCACATGGTGATGATGTCATCTAAGGTCCTAGAAAATCACATCTCTCACAGTACGCTGCCTGGAGTGCTGGCAGGCAGGCATGGCAGCACTCCCCTGTGTAGCTGATAGCCTGATACTCGGGGCAGTGACCAGCAGGGCTCAAGAGCAGCTGCCTTGGGCCCCCCAGGAGCAACTGGGCCTGGGGCAGCTGCCCCTTTTGCCCATTGTTAAAGACGGCCCTGGTGGCAAGGTTAGCCATCACTGTAGTATAGTGTAGTTCCCAGGTTAGAACAGTGCATCTGCCAGGACCTGTGATGACATCTTCTTCAGCATCACAGGTCCTGCAGGATATAGCAAAGGAACTGCACCAAGGATGGTGTCACAGGTCCTGGTGCATCTACCAGGACTTGTGATGACCACACTTATAGGTCCTTCAACCCCTAACAGCAAGGATTAGAAGTGAACAATGTGATCTGCATTGATCCATTGAGACTGGAATGGAGTCGTAAGAGGAGGTCCTCCACTTTTCTCTTCATTTCCCCCATGTCCTGTTTTTACTCATTGCTCACTGATATATAATACTGCAGACAGATACAATGACCACTACCTCATTTACCTCACACACAGTTCACACACAGTGGCCATAATGTGTAACTGACCACATATTTCTGTACACGGCATCGATTATACCTTGTATGTTTCACATCAGTACACTGCTCTACATATATATATATATATATATAATATATATATATATACACACACACACACAAACACATACACACTACATATAACACATGCTTATATGCAGTATGTACAGTTATATAGTATATACTGCAGTGTACTGATATGTAAGGTATAAATTACACCTCGTACACTTTTCTATATACTATATATCTATATCCACTGCATTTATTATATGTATATGTGTTTATTATATATGCAGTTTGTGTATACATGGCTGGCACTATATAGAAAATGTGGGGGGTTCAGCCAGCACAACCCTTTATGCAGGTCCACATTGCTATGGCCAAATACAGATACAAACGCAAAAACACAAATGCAATCGCACTCTGCAACCAGCACTCTGTCCTGCCTCTATGCTGGATGTTGAATGAGGCATTAGTGTACATTTTGGCCAAAGCATAATAAGCCACTCACCACGTCAAGGTCGCCTCTATGAGTGGTCCCTAACACTAGTTCCTACCTGTTATGGGCCATGACAGCCACACAAAGTCCAGGGAGCGCAGGTACAGCATGCACGCCAGGCACACTCTGCTTTTAACCCCGTCCGGTACCATAACAGCTTCCATCAGATCCAGGGATACAAGTACCAACATGCATGCTGAGCCCACTATATACTTCTCCTGGAGCCAAATGGCTACTGGTAGGCGCTATAAAAGCAGACTCAGTTTTATACTGACTTTAAAACCAGCCTCCAGGGCAGACTAACTGGTCAGGTGTGCATGACTGCATGGAAATAGCCACGCCTCCAATATATACTACAAAGAAAAAAATGTGGGGGTTCAGTCAGCACAACCCTGTATGCAGATGCACATTGCTATGGCGAAATACACATACAAATGCAAAAACACAAATGCAATCGAAATCTGAAACCAGCACTCTGCCCTGCCTCTATGCTGGATGTTCAATGAGGCATTAGTGTACATTTTGGCCAAAGCGTAATAAGCCACTCACCACTTCAAGGTCATCTCTATGAGTGGTCCCTAACAATAGTTCCTACCTGGTATGGGCCATGACAGCCACACAAAGTCCACGGAGTGCAGGTACAGCATGCACGCCAAGCACACTCTGCTTTTAACCCCGTCCGGTGCCATTACAGCTTTCATCAGATCCAGGGATGCAAGTACCAACATGCATGCTGAGCCTACTATATACTTCTGGAGCCAAATGGCTACTGGTAGGTGCTATATAAGCAGACTCAATTTTATACTGACTTTAAAACCAGCCTCCAGGGCAGACTAACTGGTCAGGTGTGCATGACTGCTTGGAGATCGCCACGCCTCCAATATTGACTACAAAGAAAAAAATGTGGGGGGGTTCAGCCCGCACAACCCTGTATGCAGGTGCACATTGCTATGGCGAAATACAGATACAAACACAAAAACACAAATGCAATCACACTCTGCAACCAGCACTCTGCCCTGCCTCTATGCTGGATGTTGAATGAGGCATTAGTGTACATTTTGGCCAAAGCGTAATAAGCCACTCACCACGTCAAGGTCGCCTCCATGAGTGGTCCCATTGTGTGGCTGTCATGGCCCATAACAGGTAGGAACTAGTGTTAGGGACCACTCATGGAGGCGACCTTGACGTGGTGAGTGGCTTATTACGCTTTGGCCAAAATGTACACCAATGCCTCATTCAACATCCAGCATAGAGGCAGGGCAGAGTGCTGGTTGCAGAGTGCAATTGCATTTGTGTTTTTGCGTTTGTAACTATATAGATAATGCCTATTGTCTGCGATTGTGGATAAGAATAGGAAATGTCCTATATATTTCTTTGCATTTTTGCATTGAAATGAATGGGTCCGCACCCATTCCTCAAAATTGCAGAACGGATGTGGACCCATTCATGCGGTCATGTAAATGTACCCTATGTGTTTTCAGTGGGAAGGGAGGAGAATACCACTGTCGGACACCTTTTAAAACCCAAAGCTCCCCATGCACATTAGATTGATGGCCTTCCCCAGTGAAGATGGTCGAATGAGTATGGGAGGCTTTCATTTTGCTCTGTGCTACCTACAGTATTTTCTGCAATCATGCGCATAGCTCGTCATTAACTGGAAATGTTTTCACCTTCCGTTTTAGTGGTAAGATAAGTTTCCTTTCTCAGTTTAAACTTGGGCTGCCCATGGGAAATAAATACGTAATCTCTGAGCCAAGATGCTCATCTGCAAGACAGCACCTGCAATCACTAATGTAACCACAGACAGCAGCTGCTGCCACATGCCCGCTATGCCTATCTATTACATGCCCAGCTATGTCTATATTTATGACTGGCGCAGCAATATCAGTATTTACAGCTTTTGTTGCTATTGTATTTCACAGAAACTGCACGTTGTTCTGCTTTACACTGTCGTATTGCAATGTACATTGACTCATCTTATACTACATACACCTCAGTGACTATAAAATATCAAGTATATACTTTATGGGTCTGAGGCACAGTATTCGAGCCATATACTGTGTATTTCAAAGGGGTCATTTGTACAAACAGTTATATATTCCTGCGAGGGTGGTGGAGAAACGATACTCTCAAAATGACAGCAGGCTGTTAATTATGAGCCCACTGTATTCTATGAGTGCTCCAGATATTTCTTATTTTCTTTCTTATTTTCATGAATAATGCAGGTTTCTCTTCATATTTTAAATGTGTTATTTGTGCTTTTTCAGAAGTTTTAGGCTTATAGTTTGAAGAAATAGCAAATAATGATGCTACAAATATGCAGTAATAGTTAATAATAAAAAATTCAACAGCAGTAAATGGCTCAGCTCACCTGCAATCACTTGGGGAGGCACGGCTCTTTAGGCTTTTTTATGGGAAACTAGACTCCTTGTTTTGAGTAATATTTAATGATATAGTGTTATCCTGGTTTTGCTAGACCTTTGACAATGATTAGGGTGGGGAATGTTTTTATTTTATTTGTTATTTATTTATTTTTTGAGCTGGGAGGGCTGGTTATTTTTTGTGCATTTTTTTTAGTTTTTGTATACCCTATTTTATCTTTTAAGCTTTGTAGGCCCCTCAAAGATTAGAAAAGGGGATTATTTTTATATTTTTGTTTCACATTCTACTTCCACTTGCATAGCAGACCGAATTTCAGTTTAATATGCCCATTAGGACTGTGCTGGAGTGCGTTTAGAGACCGTCTGCCCTAAGTATAACCAGTTAACTAAATAACAAACTATTGTTTGCACTGTTAGGCCCCTTTCACATAGGTTAGAATTCCGCACTGGTGCAATGCGTGAGTCAATGCGTGAGGTGAACGCATTGCACCCTCGCTGAATCGGGACCCATTCACTTCAATAGGGCTGTGCAGATGAGCGTTGATTTTCACGCATCACTTGTGCGTTGCGTGAAAATCGCAGCATGTTCTATATTCTGCGTTTTTCACGCAATGCAGGCCCCATAGAAATGAATGGGGATGCGTGAAAACCGCAAGCATCCGCAAGCAAGTGCGAGGGATGAGTTACCCAGGACCCCATTTACTTTATTATTTTCCATTATAACATGGTTATAATGAAAAATAATAGCATTCTTTAATTCAGAATGCTAGGTAAAAGGTCCATTGTGGGGTTAAAAAAAAAAAATTAGCTAAATCACTCATACCACTACATTGGCTGGACACAAAACCTCCCACAATTCAAGAATGGAAAGCTAAGGCTGATCAAATCTACAATTTTGAGGAGATGACTAGCTGGATAAATAGGAGTCATGATAGGTTCCTCAAGATATGGAAACTTTGGGATCTGGTGAAAGCAGATGGATAGGGCATTTGTGAGAATAGGACATTAAGACTACCTGCACAATATATGTTAAACAAGATGTCCTAACCAATTTAATGCTCATGGCTTGAGACAATTTTTCTCTAAATCCTAGGAGAGTTAGGCCTCTTTCACATGGGCGTCAGTTTTTTTGCCCGGATAAGAGCCGGGTGCGTTGCGGGAAAATGCGCGATTTTCCCGCACGAGTGCAAAACATTGTCATGCGTTGCACTCGCGTGAGAAAAATCGCGCATGTTTGGTACCCAAACCCGAACTTCTTCATAGAAGTTCGGGCTTGGGATTGATGTTCTGAAGATTGTATTATTTTCCCTTATAACATGGTTATAAGGGAAAATAATAGCATTCTGAATACAGAATGCATAGTAAACCAGCGCTAGAGGGGTTAAAAAAAAATAAATATGTAACTCACCTTAGTCCACTTGATCGCGAAGCTGGCATCTCCTTGTGTCTCCTCTGCGCTGAGCGGCTGAACAGGACCTGGGGTCAGCTGCTCCATTAAATACAGGTTAAGGACCTTCGATGACGTCACTCCGGTCATCACATGGTACGTCACATGATCTTTTACCATGGTGATTCACCATGGTAAAAGACCATGTGATGACCGAAGTGACGTCATCGAAGGTCCTTAACCGATATTTAATGGAGCAGCTCACCCCAGGTCCTGTTCAGCGCAGAGGAGACATAAGGAGATGCCAGGCTTCGCGATCAAGTGGACTAAGGTGAGTTAAATTTTTTTTATTTTTTTTAACCCCTCTAGCGCTGGTTTACTATGCATTCTGTATTCAGAATGCTATTATTTTCCCTTATAACCATGTTATAAGGGAAAATAATAATGATCGGGTCTCCATCCCAATCGTCTCCTAGCAACCGTGCGTGCAAATCGCACGGCATCCGTACTTGCTTGCGGATGCCATCCGATTTTCACACACCCCATTCATTTCTATGGGGCCTGCGTCACGTCTAAATCGGACAATATAGAGCATGCTGCGATTTCAACTGAACGCACAAGTGATGCGTTAAAAACAACGCTCATGTGCACAGCCTCATAGAAATGAATGGGTCAGGATTTAGTGCGGGTGCCATACGTTCGCCGCACGGATCGCACCCGCACGGAAAACTCGCCCGTGTGAAAGGGGCCTTAGAATACATCACTCTTCCCCCCCCCCCTCTTTCCCGTCCACCCCTTCCCCTCCAACCCCTTCCCCCTCTCTCTCATTTCCCCTCCATATCTAGTTAATTTTTTGTTTTTTGTGGTCCTGTTGGCCGCAAGTACTAATGGAGAAGTCAGTCAACTGGGTCAGAAGGCGCTGATTAGGCAAAGGTCATTGTAAGACCAAAGTGATAATAGTGCATCCTTGTCTTCGCTTAGGCATCTAGATACCGCTACGACCTCTGATTATGAATATTTTCTCTGTCAGATATTTGTACTGTCTTTTGCACGCTTGGTAAGAATTGTACTCGCAAATGATTTTGTAATGATATATATACTTTTTTGAAAATAAAGAATATATAAAAAAAAAATAAAAATGTTTACTTACCTCATCCAGTAGATCGCGCAGCTGGGCTCGTCTTTTTTCTTCTTCTTCTTGCAGGACCTGGCTGAAAAAGGACCTTCAGTGACGTCTATCTTCTATCTTCATTCAGCAGGACGTCACCGAGCTCACAACGTGGTGAGTGCGATTATGTCATCGAAGGTCCTTTTCCAGCCAGGTCCTGCAAGAAGAAGAAGAAAGAAGACAAGCCTGGCTGCGCGATCGACTGGATGAGGTGAGTTACATTTTTATTTTATTTTTAACCCACAATGGGCCTTTTACTTAGCATTCTGAATGAAAGATGCTATTATTTTTCATTATACCCATGTTATAATGGAAAATAATAAAATATACAGAACACCGATCCCAAACCTGAACTTCAGTGAAGAAGTCCGGGTTCGGGTCTGGGTACCACAGTCGCATTGCACCCGCGCGATACAAACTGAACATCGAAACGCAATCGCAGTCAAAACTGACTGCAATTGGGTACCTACTTATACGATTTTTCCTGATCGCTGACGGAACGCATCCCGACCTAATCCGGACACGCTAGTCTGCAAGGGCCCTTAGGGCTAATAGAAGGGCAGGCAGTGGTGACAGATTTGCCTTAATCTCTTCCTGCCCCTAGGGATTTTTATGCTATGTAGCTAGAGCTATTCCCTTTTTTGCTTGAAAATACTTTATGCAATTCAGTAACTAATTATTTTGTGAATACTAAGGTCCAATATGTATACTTTATCTAATATTTACAATAATTATAAACCAATCCTGGTTAAATATTGCAAAAATGCAATGTAATCCGAAAGCACCATGTTATAGAGCAGGATAAACCGAGCAGATTGATATATATTTTTGTGGGAAAAGATTCAGTAAAACCTGTCATTTATTGTAACGCTCCAAAGGGTGTGGACCCGCTATGCCACTTACCGGTTTGGCTTTGGGCCAAACTTGGGTGGGAGCGGAATCTAAGGCCCCATTCACACAGGCGAGTATTCCGCGCGGGTGCAATGCGTGAGTTGAACGCATTGCACCCGCACTGAATCCGGATCCATTAATTTCTATGGGGCTGTGAACACGAGCTGTGATTTTCACGCATCACTTGTGCGTTGCGTGAAAATCGCAGCATGCTCTATATTTTGCGTTTTTTACGCAAAGTAGGCCCCATAGAAGTGAATGGCGCTGCATGAAAATCGCAAGCATCCGCAAGCAAGTGCAGATGCGGTGCGATTTTCACGTATGGTTGCTAGGTGACGATCGGGCTGGGGACCCAATCTGTATTATTTTCCCTTATAACATGGTTATAAGGGAAAGTAATAGCATTCTGAATACAGAATGCAAAGTAAAATAGTGATAGAGGGGTTAAAAAATAAATAAAAAATAACTCATGGAGTCCACTTGATCACGTAGTTGCGGATCTCTGTCTTCTTCTGTAATGTTGAGCTGCTGGCTAAGGACCTGTGGTGACGTCACATCACATGATCCAATCACATTGTCCCTCACCATGGTGATGAACCATGTGATTGAACCATGTGATGAGAACAGTGATGTCATCAAAGGTCCTATTCCTGTGCACAGCAAAGAAGAAGACAGAAGAGATGCCGGCTGCGCGATCAAGTGGATTAAGGTGAGTTAAATTATAATTATATTTTTTTACCCCTCCAGCCCTATTGTACTATGCATTCTATATTCAGAATGCTATTATTTTCCCTTATAACCATTTTATAAGGGAAAATAATACAATCTACAGAACACCTAACCCAAACCCGAACTTCTGTGAAGAAGTTCGGGTTTGGGTACCAAACATGCATATTTTTCTCACGCGCGTGCTAAACGCATTACAATGTTTTGCACTCGTGCAGAAAAATCGTGCATGTTCCCGCAACGCACCCGCACCTTTCCCCAAATGCCCCTGTGAAACCAGCCTAGGTCTTCCCCTGGTTTTCACCCTTTATCCCGCTCCAAGATGCGGAAGCTGGTCTTAGCTGAAGGGGAGACACCAGGTCACTACCGCAAGAGTGGTCCCGGTTAAGTGGCAGAACGCCCCGGTGCAAGCACTGGGGATACAGGCAGGTGGAGCGAGCTGACACTGGATGGAAGGAGTGCGGCAGCAGAGTCAGATAAATCAGAGCTGAGTTAGTGATTTAGCAGAGCTGTTATAATAGCTCAGGTGCAGCAGGTGTAACAAGCTGAACAGCAGACAGAGGCGTGGTCGACAATCCGAATCATACACTTGAGAGCGGCGAGGTACAGGAGGATCAGGCAGAGACGAGGTCAGGATACAGGCTAAGGTCGGAAGAAGAATAACAACACAGGAACAACAAGCTGGAACCTTCACTGTAGAAAACTACAATATTGCTCAGGCATCACAGGAAGGGGGAAGCACCCTTATAAAGGTGGTGCCTGGCCGGGATTGGAGAGAAGTCGGAATCAGGGGTGTGCACGAACCCTTAAAGAAACAGGATGCGTGCAGCTCCTACAAGGTGCAACTGAAGCTGTCACCGCCCGCGACAGTACAGGAAAGCGGGTCCGGAGCCTGCAGCAGAGAGGAGAAGCCTTGTGTGCAGTTCGACTGAGGTACATAGCAGGATGTGCTGCACGCTGGCGGCTGCCAGCTGCCATTGTTACATTTATATCTCTGCTTTTTCTACCATCTGTTAACAGCATTGGTACAGAGAGTTCTAGAGAGGAGCATCGGCACAGAGAGGAGGAGATATCAGTAAGAGTTGGCATTGTGTGTATAAGTGTACATAGAGAGATAGCTGTCAGTCACTGATAAATGATATAAATGTAAAAACTACAAGTTTTACTGAATCTTTCCCAGAAAACTTTATATCAATCTGCTCTGTTCCTCCTGCTCTACAACATGCTGTCTGCAGACTCCATTGCACTTTTTGGTGACAGGTCCTCTTTTTTGACCTTTTGAGAAATTATTATTATAATTATTATTATTATTATTTTGAGTTTTGTTTTTGAGAGACACATTATTAAATGATAATAGCCAGGACGCCCTAATAGAACATATTGGAAAAAAAATAACAGTCTTTGAGAAGCTACATCAGAATAGACTACCAAAATGGCTGTCATGGCTAAACAGAAAAATGTACTTATCTCTGAAAGGAAAGAAAAGTATAAACTGTAATATGTTTAGCTGCTCTTTTTTCAGATTTATTAATTTATGTCAACCATATTTCTGGGTCAAAAGCCACTTTAATATTCACATTCAGAACATGTATGGTATTTGTAAGAGCATCGTAATATACTGTATCTCTTTTTTCCTAGATACATTTTTCAGAAATGATGGGCCCTATATATGTTCAAAATAACATATCTACATCTAGTTGTATAATAATTTCTAGCTGTGCTGATTCATAGGCAGTATTTCACAGTAAGGCCTCATGCACACGACCGTTGTTGTGTTCCGTTCCGCAAAATGGGGTTCCGTTGTTCCGTGATCCGTTTCCGTTTTTGTTTCCGTGTGTCTTCCTTTATTTTTTTCGAGGATCACCAGACATAAAGGAAAGTAAAAAAAAAGCCTAAGTCAAGTCTGCCATGCAAATGATAGGAAAAAAACGGACGTGGACGCGGATGACAATCTTGTGTGCCTACGTGTTTTTTCACGGTCCCATTGACATTGACGCGAACCGTTTTCCACGAAAAAAATAGGACAGGTTATATTTTTTTTATGGCCTGGAACCACGGATCATGGACGCGGATGACAAACGGTGCATTAGCCGCATTTTCAACAGACCCATTGAAAGTCAATGGGTCCGCAGAAAATCACGAAAAACCGAACAACGGACACGGAATGAAACAACGGTCATGTGCATGAGGCCTAAGTCATGCATCAGCACGATATGTTGGTACCTGTTGATAAATGGGATCTGTATTATATATTTTTATTATACAGTATATGTAGATGACTGTTTAATTAAACAATAAAATAAATACTGCAAATGGAAAATAAAGGAAGACTCTATGTCATTGTTTATAATCCAACATACCCAGATAGAGATGCTACACTACCAAAAAATAATTTCAAAAAGTTCCATAAATAGTTTCTATCAAAATTTACCTATTAGGGTATTCTAAAATTATACTGGCAAGCTGAATAGTCCAAGTACATTTGCAACGGCAGCCTGGGGGGAGCGTGTGAAGGATGGGAGTGGTAGTGGCTGTGTGTCACGGCCTGAGGTGTACACTGTGACACTGTTGCCACACTTGCGGTTGCCTGCGGCAACGTGTTGCTGTGAGAGCATGCGGTGGCAGTGTCTTGGCCTTCTGGGTGATTGCCGTGACATGGTTGCCACGCATGCTTTTGCCGGTGGTTACGTGGTTTGGTATGCTTGTGTGTGCACTTCCCCTTTAAGTGGCTTCCTTCCCCTGTCTGGTGATGTAAGGGTTAACTACCTTGCTGGGTGTGGTCACTTGTGCATCTTATACCTGTGGCTTTAGGTCAGGAGTCGGTTGTACTCCAGCCTTGGTGTGTGCTGGAATTAAGCTCCTTGTCTGGTTGTTCCATCTGTCCAGTGAGGGCCACCCTTGTGGTCATCAATGTTATCCCAGTGTCTCCTTCCCTTCCTGTCCCTATTTGTATGGAGTGGGTTAAGTTCAGGGTGTTTGTATGTCTAGTTTGGGGTTACATGTCTGGTGGTGTTTGATGTCATGTTTGCTAGACATTCCCCTGTCTTATGTTTATTGCAGCTATGGGTGTCCTGGGTCGCTGTGTGCTTTGTGTTGTGCTGTGTTCCAGTCAGTGTCTGGGTTGTGCACGGATTCCAGTCAGTGTCTCTGTGGCAGGTAAGTGTGTTATGAGTATCGCTTACCTGCCATCTCCATATGCTGTATGTGTTCCCCTCTCCTTGCAGGCTGGCCTCAGATAGATACTCCTGTTCCTCCATGACTGGGATGAACAGGTCGGCTCTTCCCTGCTCCTTGGTGAGGGATTACCACGGTGACTTAGGGTCTCTAGGAATCCTGAGTATGAGGAGTCCTACCATCGGGGTCCGCTCATATGTAGAGTTGAGCGAACACCTGGATGTTCGGGTTCGAGAAGTTCGGCCGAACATCCCGGAAATGTTCGGGTTCGGGATCCGAACCCGATCCGAACTTCGTCCCGAACCCGAACCCCATTGAAGTCAATGGGGACCCGAACTTTTCGGCACTAAAACGGCTGTAAAACAGCCCAGGAAAGGGCTAGAGGGCTGCAAAAGGCAGCAACATGTAGGTAAATCCCCTGCAAACAAATGTGGATAGGGAAATTAATTAAAATAAAAATTAAATAAATAAAAATTAACCAAAATCAATTGGAGAGAGGTTCCATAGCAGAGAATCTGGCTTCCCGTCACCCACCACTGGAACAGTCCATTCTCAGATATTTAGGCCCCGGCACCCAGGCAGAGGAGAGAGGTCCCGTAACAGAGAATCTGTCTTCATGTCAGCAGAGAATTAGTCTGCATGTCATAGCAGAGAATGAGGCTTCACGTCAGCCACCACTGCAACAGTCCATTGGCATATATTTAGGCCTAGCACACAGGCAGAGGAGAGAGGTCCCGTAACAGAGAATCTGGCTTCATGTCAGCAGAGAATTAGTCTGCATGTCATAGCAGAGAATCAGGCTTCACGTCACCCACCACTGCAACAGTCCATTGGCATATATTTAGGCCCAGCACCCAGGCAGAGGAGGGAGGTCCCGTAACAGAGAATCTGTCTTCATGTCAGCAGAGAATTAGTCTGCATGTCATAGCAGAGAATGAGGCTTCACGTCAGCCACCACTGCAACAGTCCATTGGCATATATTTAGGCCCAGCACACACACAGGCAGAGGAGAGAGGTCCCGTAACAGAGAATCTGTCTTCATGTCAGCAGAGAATTAGTCTGCATGTCATAGCAGAGAATCAGGCTTCACGTCACCCACCACTGCAACAGTCCATTGGCATATATTTAGGCCCAGCACCCAGGCAGAGGAGGGAGGTCCCGTAACAGAGAATCTGTCTTCATGTCAGCAGAGAATTAGTCTGCATGTCATAGCAGAGAATGAGGCTTCACGTCAGCCACCACTGCAACAGTCCATTGGCATATATTTAGGCCCAGCACACACACAGGCAGAGGAGAGAGGTCCCGTAACAGAGAATCTGTCTTCATGTCAGCAGAGAATCAGTCTGCATGTCATAGCAGAGAATGAGGCTTCACGTCACCCACCACTGCAACAGTCCATTGGCATATATTTAGGCCTAGCACACAGGCAGAGCAGAGAGGTCCCGTAACAGACAATCTGGCTTCATGACAGCAGAGAATCAGTCTGCATGTCATAGCAGAGAATGAGGCTTCACGTCACCCACCACTGCAACAGTCCATTGGCATATATTTAGGCCTAGCACACAGGCAGAGCAGAGAGGTCCCGTAACAGACAATCTGGCTTCATGTCAGCAGAGAATCAGTCTGCATGTCATAGCAGAGAATGAGGCTTCACGTCACCCACCACTGCAACAGTCCATTGGCATATATTTAGGCCTAGCACACAGGCAGAGCAGAGAGGTCCCGTAACAGACGATCTGGCTTCATGTCAGCAGAGAATCAGTCTGCATGTCATAGCAGAGAATCAGGCTTCACGTCAGCCACCACTGCAACAGTCCATTGTCATAAATTTAGGCCCAGCACCCAGGCAGAGGAGAGAGGTCCCGTAACAGACAATCTGGCTTCATGTCAGCAGAGAATTAGTCTGCATGTCATAGCAGAGAATCAGGCTTCATGTCAGCCACCAC
Source organism: Bufo gargarizans (assembly GCF_014858855.1). NCBI lineage: Eukaryota > Metazoa > Chordata > Amphibia > Anura > Bufonidae > Bufo > Bufo gargarizans. Next base: position 356,806,540 of record NC_058082.1, on the reverse strand, counting down.
TGCAACAGTCCATTGGCATATATTTAGGCCTAGCACACAGGCAGAGGAGAGGTTCATTCAACTTTGGGTAGCATCGCAATATAATGGTAAAATGAAAATAAAAATAGGATTGAATGAGGAAGTGCCCTGGAGTCCAATAATATATGGTTATGGGGAGGTAGTTAATGTCTAATCTGGACAAGGGACGGACAGGTCCTGTGGGATCCATGCCTGGTTCATTTTTATGAACGTCAGCTTGTCCACATTGGCTGTAGACAGGCGGCTGCGTTTGTCTGTAATGACGCCCCCTGCCGTGCTGAATACACGTTCAGACAAAACGCTGGCTGCCGGGCAGGCCAGCACCTCCAAGGCATAAAAGGCTAGCTCTGGCCACGTGGACAATTTAGAGACCCAGAAGTTGAATGGGGCCGAACCATCAGTCAGTACGTGGAGGGGTGTGCACACGTACTGTTCCACCATGTTAGTGAAATGTTGCCTCCTGCTAACACGTTGCGTATCAGGTGGTGGTGCAGTTAGCTGTGGCGTGTTGACAAAAGTTTTCCACATCTCTGCCATGCTAACCCTGCCCTCAGAGGAGCTGGCCGTGACACAGCTGCCTTGGCGACCTCTTGCTCCTCCTCTGCCTTGGCCTTGGGCTTCCACTTGTTCCCCTGTGACATTTGGGAATGCTCTCAGTAGCGCGTCTACCAACGTGCGCTTGTACTCGCGCATCTTCCTATCACGCTCCAGTGCAGGAAGTAAGGTGGGCACATTGTCTTTGTAGCGTGGATCCAGCAGGGTGGCAACCCAGTAGTCCGCACAGGTTAAAATGTGGGCAACTCTGCTGTCGTTGCGCAGGCACTGCAGCATGTAGTCGCTCATGTGTGCCAGGCTGCCCAGGGGTAAGGACAAGCTGTCCTCTGTGGGAGGCGTATCGTCATCGTCCTGCCTTTCCCCCCAGCCACGCACCAGTGATGGACCCGAGCTGCGTTGGGTGCCACCCCGCTGTGACCATGCTTCATCCTCATCCTCCTCCACCTCCTCCTCATCCTCGTCCTCCTCGTCCTCCAGTAGTGGGCCCTGGCTGGCCACATTTGTACCTGGCCTCTGCTGTTGCAAAAAACCTCCCTCTGAGTCACTTCGAAGAGACTGGCCTGAAAGTGCTAAAAATGACCCCTCTTCCTCATCCTCCTCCTCCTCCTCCTGGGCCACCTCCTGTTCCATCATCGCCCTAAGTGTTTTCTCAAGGAGACATAGAAGTGGTATTGTAACGCTGATAACGGTGTCATCGCCACTGGCCATGTTGGTGGAGTACTCGAAACAGCGCAACAGGGCACACAGGTCTCGCATGGAGGCCCAGTCATTGGTGGTGAAGTGGTGCTGTTCTGTAGTGCGACTGACCCGTGCGTGCTGCAGCTGAAACTCCACTATGGCCTGCTGCTGCTCGCACAGTCTGTCCAGCATGTGCAAGGTGGAGTTCCACCTGGTGGGCACGTCGCATATGAGGCGGTGAGCGGGAAGGCCGAAGTTACGCTGTAGCGCAGACAGGCGAGCAGCGGCAGGATGTGAACGCCGGAAGCGCGAACAGACGGCCCGCACTTTATGCAGCAGCTCTGACATGTCGGGGTAGTTGTGAATGAACTTCTGCACCACCAAATTCAGCACATGCGCCAAGCAAGGGATGTGCGTCAAATTGGCTAGTCCCAGAGCTGCAACGAGATTTCGCCCATTATCACACACCACCAGGCCGGGCTTGAGGCTCACCGGCAGCAACCACTCGTCGGTCTGTTGTTCAATACCCCGCCACAACTCCTGTGCGGTGTGGGGCCTGTCCCCCAAACATATGAGTTTCAGAATGGCCTGCTGACGTTTACCCCGGGCTGTGCTGAAGTTGGTGGTGAAGGTGTGTGGCTGACTGGATGAGCAGGTGGAAGAAGAGGAGGAGGAAGCCGAGAAGGAGGAGGTGGCAACAGGAGGCAAAGAATGTTGCCCTGCGATCCTTGGCGGCGGCAGGACGTGCGCCAAACAGCTCTCCGCCTGGGGCCCAGCTGCCACTACATTTACCCAGTGTGCAGTTAGGGAGATATAGCGTCCCTGGCCGTGCTTACTGGTCCACGTATCTGTGGTTAGGTGGACCTTGCTACAGATGGCGTTGCGCAGTGCACACTTGATTTTATCGGATACTTGGTTGTGCAGGGAAGGCACGGCTCTCTTGGAGAAGTAGTGCCGGCTGGGAACAACATACTGTGGGACAGCAAGCGACATGAGCTGTTTGAAGCTGTCTGTGTCCACCAGCCTAAATGACAGCATTTCATAGGCCAGTAGTTTAGAAATGCTGGCATTCAGGGCCAGGGATCGAGGGTGGCTAGGTGGGAATTTACGCTTTCTATCAAATGTTTGTGAGATGGAGAGCTGAACGCTGGCGTGTGACATGGTTGAGACGCTTGGTGACGGAGGTGGTGGTGGTGGTGTTGGTGGTACATCCCCTGTTTGCTGGGCGGCAGGTGCCAACGTTCCTCCAGAGGCGGAGGAAGAGGCCGAGGCGGCAGCAGCAGAATAGGCCGAGGCGGCAGCAGCAGAAGAGGTAGCAGGGGGAGCCTGAGTGACTTCCTTGGTTTTAAGGTGTTTACTCCACTGCAGTTCATGCTTTGCATGCAGGTGCCTGGTCATGCAGGTTGTGCTCAGGTTCAGAACGTTAATGCCTCGCTTCAGGCTCTGATGGCACAGCGTGCAAACCACTCGGGTCTTGTCGTCAGCACATTGTTTGAAGAAGTGCCATGCCAGGGAACTCCTTGAAGCTGCCTTTGGGGTGCTCGGTCCCAGATGGCGGCGGTCAGTAGCAGGCGGAGTCTCTTGGCGGCGGGTGTTCTGCTTTTGCCCACTGCTCCCTCTTTTGCTACGCTGTTGGCTCGGTCTCACCACTGCCTCTTCCTCCGAACTGTGAAAGTCAGTGGCACGACCTTCATTCCATGTGGGGTCTAGGACCTCATCGTCCCCTGCATCGTCTTCCACCCAGTCTTGATCCCTGACCTCCTGTTCAGTCTGCACACTGCAGAAAGACGCAGCAGTTGGCACCTGTGTTTCGTCATCATCAGAGACATGCTGAGGTGGTATTCCCATGTCCTCATCATCAGGAAACATAAGTGGTTGTGCGTCAGTGCATTCTATGTCTTTCACCGCTGGGGAAGGGCTAGGTGGATGCCCTTGGGAAACCCTGCCAGCGGAGTCTTCAAACAGCATAAGAGACTGCTGCATAACTTGAGGCTGAGACAGTTTCCCTGGTATGCATGGGGGTGATGTGACAGACTGATGGGGTTGGTTTTCAGGCGCCATCTGTGCGCTTTCTGCAGAAGACTGGGTGGGAGATAATGTGAACGTGCTGGATCCACTGTCGGCCACCCAATTGACTAATGCCTGTACCTGCTCAGGCCTTACCATCCTTAGAACGGCATTGGGCCCCACCATATATCGCTGTAAATTCTGGCGGCTACTGGGACCTGAGGTAGTTGGTACACTAGGACGTGTGGATGTGGCAGAACGGCCACGTCCTCTCCCAGCACCAGAGGGTCCACTAACACCACCACGACCATGTCCACGTCCGCGTCCCTTACTAGATGTTTTTCTCATTGTTATGGTTCACCACAACAACAAATATATTATTTGGCCCAATGTATTGTATTCAAATTCAGCGGGATATAAATTTGAGGCCTAGTATTTAGGCGCTGGGTGACCGGTATGGATTTAGTGACAGAATTAGACTTGGAAATGCACAGAAGCGTGTGTGTGAAGTTATTCTGAATGACCCAATGTGCACCTTGAATATTATATACCCTTTTTGGGATAGATTTCAAATAGCTCTGATATAGCAGGAACCACTAAATTATGAAATTGCTAAATTGGGAATTGTACTTCAACCCAGAACAAAAAATGTGCTTTGACGGGCACTAAATAACTTTCCCAGCTACAACAGTACAGCGGTAACGAGAGATTTAGAGGGATTTAAATTTGAGGCCTAGTATTTAGGCGCTGGGTGACAGGTATGGGTTTAGTGACAGAATTAGACTTGGAAATACACAGTAGCGGGTGTGTGTGAAGTTATTCTGAATGACCCAATGTGCACCTTCAATATTATATACCCTTTTTGGGATAGATTTCAAATAGCTCTGATATAGCAGGAACCACTAAATTATGAAATTGCTAAATTGGGAATTGTACTTCAACCCAGAACAAAAAATGTGCTTTGACGGACACTAAATATCTTGCCCAGCAACAACAGTACAGCGGTGGGTAACGAGAGATTTAGAGGGATTTAAATTTGAGGCCTAGTATTTAGGCGCTGGGTCACCGGTATGGATTTAGTGACAGAATTAGACTTGGAAATGCACAGAAGCGTGTGTGTGAAGTTATTCTGAATGACCCTATGTGCACCTTCAATATTATATACCCTTTTAGGGATAGATTTCAAATAGCTCTGATATAGCAGAAACCACTAAATTATGAAATTGCTAAATTGGGAATTGTACTTCAACCCAGAACAAAAAATGTGCTTTGACGGACACTAAATATCTTGCCCAGCAACAACAGTACAGCGGTGGGTAACGAGAGATTTAGAGGGATTTAAATTTGAGGCCTAGTATTTAGGCGCTGGGTGACAGGTATGGGTTTAGTGACAGAATTAGACTTGGAAATACACAGTAGCGGGTGTGTGTGAAGTTATTCTGAATGACCCAATGTGCACCTTCAATATTATATACCCTTTTTGGGATAGATTTCAAATAGCTCTGATATAGCAGGAACCACTAAATTATGAAATTGCTAAATTGGGAATTGTACTTCAACCCAGAACAAAAAATGTGCTTTGACGGACACTAAATATCTTGCCCAGCAACAACAGTACAGTGGTGGGTAACGAGAGATTTAGAGGGATTTAAATTTGAGGCCTAGTATTTAGGCGCTGGGTCACCGGTATGGATTTAGTGACAGAATTAGACTTGGAAATGCACAGAAGCGTGTGTGTGAAGTTATTCTGAATGACCCTATGTGCACCTTCAATATTATATACCCTTTTAGGGATAGATTTCAAATAGCTCTGATATAGCAGAAACCACTAAATTATGAAATTGCTAAATTGGGAATTGTACTTCAACCCAGAACAAAAAATGTGCTTTGACGGACACTAAATATCTTGCCCAGCAACAACAGTACAGCGGTGGGTAACGAGAGATTTAGAGGGATTTAAATTTGAGGCCTAGTATTTAGGCGCTGGGTCACCGGTATGGATTTAGTGACAGAATTAGACTTGGAAATGCACAGAAGCGTGTGTGTGAAGTTATTCTGAATGACCCTATGTGCACCTTCAATATTATATACCCTTTTAGGGATAGATTTCAAATAGCTCTGATATAGCAGAAACCACTAAATTATGAAATTGCTAAATTGGGAATTGTACTTCAACCCAGAACAAAAAATGTGCTTTGACGGACACTAAATATCTTGCCCAGCAACAACAGTACAGCGGTGGGTAACGAGAGATTTAGAGGGATTTAAATTTGAGGCCTAGTATTTAGGCGCTGGGTGACAGGTATGGGTTTAGTGACAGAATTAGACTTGGAAATACACAGTAGCGGGTGTGTGTGAAGTTATTCTGAATGACCCAATGTGCACCTTCAATATTATATACCCTTTTTGGGATAGATTTCAAATAGCTCTGATATAGCAGGAACCACTAAATTATGAAATTGCTAAATTGGGAATTGTACTTCAACCCAGAACAAAAAATGTGCTTTGACGGACACTAAATATCTTGCCCAGCAACAACAGTACAGCGGTGGGTAACGAGAGATTTAGAGGGATTTAAATTTGAGGCCTAGTATTTAGGCGCTGGGTCACCGGTATGGATTTAGTGACAGAATTAGACTTGGAAATGCACAGAAGCGTGTGTGTGAAGTTATTCTGAATGACCCTATGTGCACCTTCAATATTATATACCCTTTTAGGGATAGATTTCAAATAGCTCTGATATAGCAGAAACCACTAAATTATGAAATTGCTAAATTGGGAATTGTACTTCAACCCAGAACAAAAAATGTGCTTTGACGGACACTAAATATCTTGCCCAGCAACAACAGTACAGCGGTGGGTAACGAGAGATTTAGAGGGATTTAAATTTGAGGCCTAGTATTTAGGCGCTGGGTCACCGGTATGGATTTAGTGACAGAATTAGACTTGGAAATGCACAGAAGCGTGTGTGTGAAGTTATTCTGAATGACCCTATGTGCACCTTCAATATTATATACCCTTTTAGGGATAGATTTCAAATAGCTCTGATATAGCAGAAACCACTAAATTATGAAATTGCTAAATTGGGAATTGTACTTCAACCCAGAACAAAAAATGTGCTTTGACGGACACTAAATATCTTGCCCAGCAACAACAGTACAGTGGTGGGTAACGAGAGATTTAGAGGGATTTAAATTTGAGGCCTAGTATTTAGGCGCTGGGTCACCGGTATGGATTTAGTGACAGAATTAGACTTGGAAATGCACAGAAGCGTGTGTGTGAAGTTATTCTGAATGACCCTATGTGCACCTTCAATATTATATACCCTTTTAGGGATAGATTTCAAATAGCTCTGATATAGCAGAAACCACTAAATTATGAAATTGCTAAATTGGGAATTGTACTTCAACCCAGAACAAAAAATGTGCTTTGACGGACACTAAATATCTTGCCCAGCAACAACAGTACAGCGGTGGGTAACGAGAGATTTAGAGGGATTTAAATTTGAGGCCTAGTATTTAGGCGCTGGGTGACAGGTATGGGTTTAGTGACAGAATTAGACTTGGAAATACACAGTAGCGGGTGTGTGTGAAGTTATTCTGAATGACCCAATGTGCACCTTCAATATTATATACCCTTTTTGGGATAGATTTCAAATAGCTCTGATATAGCAGGAACCACTAAATTATGAAATTGCTAAATTGGGAATTGTATTTCAACCCAGAACAAGAAATGTGCTTGAACGGACACTAAATAACTCGCCCAGCTACAGCACTAGGGACAGATTTAGCTGGATATAAATTTGAGGCCTAGTATTTAGGCGCTGGGTGACCGGTATGGATTTAGTGACAGAATTAGACTGGGATATGGCCAAAAAATGAACAGACTATTGCTGGTTAAATGCACTTGGTGTGACAGCTTCACCCTGATGTAGGCTTTAGCCAAAAAACAACCACACCATTGAGGGTTAAATGCACTTGGTGACAGGCGCAGCTTGCCCCTGATTTTGTATATGGCCAAAAAATGAACAGACTATTGCTGGTTAAATGCACTTGGTGTGACAGCTTCACCCTGATGTAGGCTTTAGCCAAAAAACAACCACACCATTGAGGGTTAAATGCACTTGGTGACAGGCGCAGCTTGCCCCTGATTTTGTATATGGCCAAAAAATGAACAGACTATTGCTGGTTAAATGCTCTTGGTGTGACAGCTTCACCCTGATGTAGGCTTTAGCCAAAAAACAACCACACCATTGAGGGTTAAATGCACTTGGTGACAGGCGCAGCTTGCCCCTGATTTTGTATATGGCCAAAAAATGAACAGACTATTGCTGGTTAAATGCACTTGGTGTGACAGCTTCACCCTGATGTAGGCTTTAGCCAAAAAACAACCACACCATTGAGGGTTAAATGCACTTGGTCGCAGCTTGTGCTGGCGCACCACAAGACACAAAATGGCCGCCGATCACCCCAGAAAAATGAGACTGACAAACGGTCTGTGCAGCCTAAAAACAGTGAGCAATTGAGGATCAGCAGCTCAATGATCCACAGCTGCAGATCGATCAGTTAATCAAGTCCTTTGGAGGAGTTAATCTGCCTAATCTCGCCCTACTGTCGCAGCCGCAACCTCTCCCTACGCTAATCAGAGCAGAGTGACGGGCGGCGCTATGTGACTCCAGCTTAAATAGAGGCTGGGTCACATGGTGCTCTGGCCAATCACAGCCATGCCAATAGTAGGCATGGCTGTGATGGCCTCTTGGGGCAAGTAGTATGACGCTTGTTGATTGGCTGCTTTGCAGCCTTTCAAAAAGCGCCAAGAAAGCGTCACAAAAGCGCGAAGAAAGCGACGAACACCGAACCCGAACCCGGACTTTTACGAAAATGTCCGGGTTCGGGTCCGTGTCACGGACACCCCAAAATTCGGTACGAACCCGAACTATACAGTTCGAGTTCGCTCATCCCTACTCATATGGTGAGGAGTCAGGGAGAGGATTAGGGACACTGTAGTAGGTGACTAGCTCCCTTATTACTCCTTTTGGCCAGGCTGATCCCCTTTTACCCTTTGACACCAAACGGTGGGGGGTTTCCCCCACTCCCTGATGTTGGGCTCCTGTCTGATGAAAATTGGGGTGCTCCTGGTGTTAGGTGTTTTGGCAGGTGCAAGACAGTAGTGTAGATGCAGGTGCAATGGCCAGCAAATGGTGTTGGAGTCAGTGACCAGGCCAGTTGGTGCAAATAAATAGCTCACTCTTTACATATGCTATTCTTTGCCGCATCTTGCGGATCGTAAACCCATTGAAGTCAATGGGTCTGCTCCATGATGCCGGGTGCACACGGCTGGTGTCTGTGTTTTGCACTTAAAAAAAAAGGACATGAACGGACCCTTACTGGTAGTTATACATGACAAAAGCAATCAAACCCTATATGTAGCAATACCTATGCACTAGGAATTTTGTTTTAATGCCCATTCCAACAACTGATTGGTGGAGATGCAAGTAGTCTGACCTCCACCTTTGAAAATTCATATATTGATGACTAGGGTATTAGTATGTATCTTCTGGAAAACCTCTTTAATTACTCAAGATAAGAAGTTGTTTTTGTGCTATTTAAGTTAATTTCTAGGCTAACAAATGGTCACATGAAACAGCTTTCTGAAGAAGCACATCAATCTATTTGTCTTGAGAATTCAAAGGCTGTGAACACATTCAGAGGCAATTATTTTCATGATTCCATTTTACTCAATTTGGGCTAAAAATCACTTTTTTCTGTTGGTCTTTACGAAAAAATGTCAGCAGTTGTCATAAAAGGTTAAGTTTTAGCCTCTTACTTTCACTTTTACTTTGAGCTGCCATTGGCTCGGTTTAGCTTTTATCTTTGAACTACTAACAGCTCATAAGTAGGGATGAGCGAACTCGAACTGTATAGTTCGGGGTGTCCGTGACACGGACCCGAACCCGAACATTTTCATAAAAAGTCCGGGTTCGGTGTTCGTCGCTTTCTTGGCGCTTTTTGAAAGGCTGCAAAGCAGCCAATCAACAAGCGTCATACTACTTGCCCCAAGAGGCCGTCACAGCCATGCCTACTATTGGCATGGCTGTGATTGGCCAGTGCAGCATGTGACCCAGCCTCTATTTAAGCTGGAGTCACGTAGCGCCACACGTCACTCTGCTCTGATCAGTGTAGGGAGAGGTTGCAGCTGCGACGTTAGGGCGAGATTAGGCAGTGATTAACTCCTCCAAAAGACTTCATTTAGTGATCGATCTGCAGCTGTGGATCATTGAACTGCTGCTATTCAATTGCTCACTGTTTTTAGGCTGCCCAGAGTGTTTTTCATTCACTTTTTTCTGGGGTGATCGGCGGCCATTTTGCGTCTTGTGGTGTGCTAGCACAAGCTGCCACCAAGTACATTTAACCATCAATAGTGTGGTTATTTTTTGGCCATATACTACATCAGGGGCAAGCTGAGCCTGTCACCAAGTACATTTAACCCTCAATAGTGTGGTTATTTTTTGGCTATATCCTACATCAGGGTCAAGCTGTCACACCAAGTGCATTTAACCATCAATAGTGTGGTTATTTTTTGGCCATATACTACATCAGGGGCAAGCTGTCACCAAGTGCATTTAACCCCGAATAGTGTGGTTGCTTTTTGGCTATATCCTACATTGGTCAAGCTGTCACACCAAGTGCATTTAACCATCAATAGTGTGGTTACTTTTTGGCCATATACTACATCAGGGGCAAGCTGAGCCTGTCACCAAGTGCATTTAACCCTCAATAGTGTGGTTGTTTTTTGGCTATATCCTACATCAGGGTCAAGCTGTCACCAAGTGCATTTAACCATCAATAGTGTGGTTATTTTTTGGCCATATATTACATCAGGGGCAAGCTGAGCCTGTCACCAAGTGCATTTAACCCTCAATAGTGTGGTTGCTTTTTGGCTATATCCTACATCAGGGTCAAGCTGTCACACCAAGTGCATTTAACCATCAATAGTGTGGTTACTTTTTGGCCATATACTACATCAGGGTCAAGCTGAGCCTGTCACCAAGGGCATTTAACCCTCAATAGTGTGGTTGTTTTTTTGGCTATATCCTACATCAGGGGCTTGGCTGAGCTTGCTATTTTATTGAGGGGTGAAATACAATTGCCAAAATAGCAGTACCCTAAATCTGGTGTTTCAGCTGTGGCCAGCCAATTGTAATACTGTCTGCTGTCTGGCAAAGGATATATTTTTGTTCAGGGTTGAAATACAATTCCCAACTTAGCAATTTTCATAAATTAGTGGTTTCTGCTGTATCAGGGCTACTTTAAATCTATTCATTAAAAGGGTATATACGATTCAAGGTGCAGATAGGGTCATTCTCAATAACTTCACACACACGCTACTGTGCATATCCAAGTCTAATTCTGTCCGTAAACGTATACCTGTCACCCAGCGCCTAAATAATAGGCCTAAAATTTATAGTCAGCTAAATCTGTGGTTATTGCTGTGGCTGGGCAAGTTATTTAGTGTCCGTCAAAGCACAGTTTTTGTTCTGGGTTGAAATACAATTCCCAATTTTGCAATTCTCTAAATTAGTGGTTTCTGCTGTATCAGGCCTACTTTAAATCTATCCCTAAAAGGGTATATTAAATTCAAAGTGCTGATAGGGTCATTCTCAATAACTTCAAACACACGCTACTATGCAATTCCAAGTCTAATTCTGTCTGTAAACGTATACCTGTCACCCAGGCGCCTAAATAATAGGCCTCAAATTTATATTCAGCTAAATCTGTGGTTACTGCTGTGCGTATATTAGTGTAATACGGTACCTAAATAGATAGCCAGATAGTGTTAGGTGTCTGTAAAAAAAGGCCTGAATTTGAATTCAATACATTGGGCCAAATAATATTTTTGTTGTTGTGGTGAACGATAACAATGAGGAAAACATCTAGTAAAGGACGCGGACGCGGTGTCATGGTCTTACCTTCTTGCCGTTCTCCTTCGTTTGACATGTGCTGGCGGCCATCTTGGTTTCTGGGTTTCTTGTAGCCTCCCACCCTGCGGCTTCTCCTTCCCACTGGGAGGAGCTGGATGCCTAGCTCATATATATAGGAGGTCTGTGGCTTCAGTTCCTTGCTTGGTCTTCCTGTGTTCACATGCTTCTAAGACTGCTGCTGCTTCTGGTTCCTGATCCTGGCCTCGTCTGACTACCCCGCTGGTTCCTGATCCTGGCTTCATCTGACTACCCCGCTGGTTCCTGATCCTGGCTTCGTCTGACTACCCTGCTGGTTCCTGATCCAGGCTTCGTCTGACTACCCCTCTGGTTCCTGATCTCTGGCTATGCAAGACCCTGCTTCGGTTTAGCCATCCGTTTGGACTTTTGCTCACAGCTTGATTTTCAATAAAGCCTTCTTATTTCCACTTATCTCTTGTTGTACGTCTGGTTCATGGTTCCATGACATTAGGACCAAACCATGAATTCTGACGGTACAGGGCCATCCTCGCTACATACGCTGGTTGCCAGACTTGATCAGCAGGATCACCTGTTGGGTCGGTTCGCTGTGGCGTTGCAAACCCTGCTTGAACGCACGGCTCATTTTGCTTCTGTTGCCGATGGGTCGGTTGTCGCTCCTGGGCCCGCTCCCACTGCCGCTCCGGTTGTTGCGCCAGAGTCTACCCTGACACCTGTTGCTGCGCCTGCGGTGTCTCGGGGTATGACCGGTTCTGCCCCCCTTCCACAGCGCTTTGGGGGAGAGCCAACTCAGTGCTGAGGTTTCCTTAACCAGGTGGGCATTTATTTCGAGTTGCTGCCACATGCCTTTCCTACTGAGAGATCAAAGGTGGGCTTCTTGATCTCGCTGCTCTCGGACAAGGCCTTGGCCTGGCCAGCCCTTTATGGGAGAACAACCATCCGGTGGTTGCCGAGTTTTCCGGTTTTGTTGCTTCTCTTCGGAAGGTATTCGATGTGCCGGCTCGTGCTGCCTCTGCTGCGAAGCTCCTTATGTCCATCAGACAGGGTTCACGATCCGTAGCTGAATACGCCATTGAGTTTCGTACCCTGGCAGCAGAGGTAGGCTGGAATAATGAGGCTCTGGTCGCTGCTTTCTCTCATGGTCTCTCGGATGCCTTGAAGGATGAGGTTGCAGCTAAGGACCTACCAGTGGAGCTCGAGTCTCTTATTTCTTTCCTGATTTTGATTGACACCAGACTCAGGGAGAGACCTTCCTTTAAGGAGAGCCTGCGGAGGTCTTCTAACAGATTGGCGCCTACGTTTGCTGTCCCACCCGTGCCTCCCTCTCCTCCCACGCCTCCTGGGGATGACTTGTCTGGGGGTGAACCCATGCAGCTGGGGTTTGCTCGCCTGTCCGAGGGGGAGAGGGTACTCCGGAGACGCGAGGGCCGATGCATGTACTGTGGTCTCGGTGGGCATTTTCGGTTGGCATGTCCGAACCGTCCGGGAAACGCTCGCACCTGAGATCCTGTCGGGGGCAGATCTTGGGTGGAGTCTCCTCGTCCCCGGTTTCCCGTGTTGACAAACCACTGATCACTGTTGTCCTCTCCTGGGTCGGGGGCTCGGTGACGACCCAGGCGTTGGTGGACTCTGGTGCTGGTGGTTTCTTCATTGATAGTGTGTTCGCTGCCGCCAATTCCATTCCTCTGCAGCCTCGAGGTTCCCCACTGGCTCTTGAGGCGATAGACGGCAGACCCCTTCTGCCGCCACACGTGACTCATGAGACCCTTCCAGTGGGGATAGCCATTGGTGCCGTTCACAGAGAGTCGGTCTGTCTCCAGGTTATTTCGTCTCCACACTACTCGGTGGTCTTGGGGTACCCCTGGCTCCAGAAGCATAATCCGACTTTCGATTGGAGATCGGCCGAGATCCTCTCGTGGTCACCGCAGTGTGGGGCTAGTTGCATCCATGGGCCTGTCAAGTTGCTGTGTACTTCCTCGGACTCTCTGTTGCCTCCTGAATACGAAGAGTACCGGGATGTATTCGATAAGGTGCGCGCGGTTGCCCTACCTCCGCACCGCCCATACGATTGTGCCATAGAGTTACAATCTGGTGCCGTTCCTCCTCGTGGCAAAGTCTATCCACTGTCGGTAGCGGAGAATGAGGCCATGGAGGAGTACGTGAGGAAGGCGCTTTCACGCGGACACATTCGCAAATTCTCGTCCCCGGCAGGGGCTGGATTTTTCTTTGTGAAAAAGAAGGGCGGTGAGTTGAGGCCTTGCATCGATTACAGGGGTCTCAATCGCATCACGATCAAGAACGCTTACCCGATACCCTTGATTTCCGAGCTGTTCGATCGCCTCAAAGGGGCCACGGTCTTTACCAAACTCGACCTGAGGGCGGCATATAACCTGGTAAGGATCAAGGCGGGCGATGAGTGGAAGACCGCGTTTAACACCAGGACCGGTCATTATGAATCCTTGGTTATGCCCTTTGGGTTGTGCAATGCGCCCGCAGTCTTCCAGGAATTCATCAACGATGTTTTCCGTGACCTGTTGCAGCAGTGTGTGGTGGTCTATTTGGATGACATCTTGGTATATTCTGAATCCATGGAGGCCCACATTATGGATGTCAGACGAGTGTTGCAACGGTTACGAGAGAACAGGCTGTTCGGTAAGCTTGAGAAATGCGAATTTCACCGATCCCAGGTAACCTTCTTAGGTTACATCATTTCCGCTGAGGGGTTCTCCATGGATCCTGAGAAGGTTTCGGCTGTCTTACAGTGGCCCCAGCCCAGTGGTCTCCGTGCCCTGCAGCGCTTTTTGGGCTTCGCCAATTATTATCGGAAGTTCATCAGGGACTTTTCTATGCTAGCCAAGCCTCTCACGGATCTGACCAGGAAGGGCAGTAATTTCCAGGTCTGGCCGCTCGAGGCCATCCGAGCTTTTGAGGCTCTAAAGTCCGCCTTTGTGTCGGCTCCGATTCTGTCGCATTCCAACCCTGGGTTGCCCTTTGTCCTCGAGGTGGACGCGTCTGAGACGGGAGTAGGCGCCCTTCTGTCTCAGCGTAGAACACCAGAGGGTCCTCTGCTTCCTTGTGGGTTTTACTCCCGGAAACTGTCTTCCGCGGAGTGCAACTATCAGATTGGTGACAGGGAGTTATTGGCCATCGTGCAGGCCCTTAAAGAATGGAGGCACTTGCTCGAGGGTTCGGTGGTTCCGGTTCTCATCCTGACGGACCACAAGAATCTGACCTACCTTTCTGAGGCCAAGAGATTGACACCACGTCAGGCCAGATGGGCTCTGTTCTTGTCACGTTTTAATTACGTGGTCTCCTACCTACCCGGTTCCAAGAACATCAGAGCGGATGCCTTATCACGGCAGTACTCCGAGCTGTCCGGGGAGGAGTCGATTCCGACTTCGGTCATACCTCCGAATCAGATCCTGGCCGCCATTCGCACCAGCCTGACCTCTCCCCTGGGTGAGCAGATTTTGGCGGCTCAATCTGGTGCTCCCTCTGGGAGACCCAACGGCAGATGTTTTGTGCCTGAAGAGTTGCGCACTCGGTTGTTGCGAACCTACCATAACTCCAAGGCCGCGGGGCATCCTGGAAAGAATCAGCTGTCCTGGTCTGTTTCACATCTGTTCTGGTGGCCTTCTCTACGTTCCGACATCGCCGCATATGTAGCGGCATGCTCCGTTTGTGCCCAGAGTAAGTCCCCTCGGCACCTTCCGTTGGGCCTTTTGCAACCCATAGCCACCGGGGAGCGCCCATGGTCACACCTGGGGATGGATTTCATTGTGGACCTTCCTGCATCCCGAGGCCATACGGTCATTCTCATGATTGAGGATCGGTTTTCCAAAATGTGCCACTGTGTTCCTCTCAAGAAGTTACCCTCTGCACAAGAGTTGGCCACGATTTTCGCCAGGGAGGTCTTCCGGTTGCACGGTTTGCCCAAGGAGATTGTGTCGGATCGGGGGAGTCAGTTTGTGTCCAGGTTCTGGCGCGCCTTTTGTTCCCAGTTGGGGATTCATCTCTCTTTCTCCTCGGCCTACCACCCTCAGTCCAATGGGGCCGCAGAACGATCCAATCAGGCCTTGGAGCAATTCCTTCGTTGCTATGTCTTCGATCACCAAGACAATTGGGTTGACCTCCTGCCTTGGGCTGAGTTTGCCAGGAACACGGCGGTGAACTCTTCCTCTGGGACGTCTCCCTTCATGGCCAATTATGGGTTCCAACCTGACGTGTTACCGGAGGTATTCTCTCCCCAGGATATTCCGGCTGTGGAGGATCACCTTTCCGTCCTACGTGCTTCTTGGGTACAGATCCAGAGGTCCCTTGAGGTCTCTGCGCAGCGCCAGAGACTCCAGGCTGATCGCAGACGAGCGCCCGCTCCTTCCTACCAGGTCGGAGACCGTGTATGGTTGTCCACCCGCAACCTCAACCTTCAAGTGCCCACTCCCAAGCTGGCGCCTCGCTTTGTTGGTCCCTTCCGAGTGCTTCGCAGGGTAAACCCGGTAGCCTATGCCCTTGCGCTTCCTCCTGGCATGCGGATCTCTAACGTGTTTCATGTCTCCCTGTTGAAGCCATTGGTGTGTAATCGTTTCACTTCCTCGGTTCCTCGGCCTCGTCCGGTCCAAGTGGGCAATCATGAGGAGTATGAGGTGAGCAATATCCTGGACTCACGCCTGGTCCGCGGTCGGTTGCAGGTTTTGGTCCATTGGCGTGGTTATGGTCCAGAGGAGCGTTCCTGGGTTCCCTCCGCAGATGTCCATGCTCCTGCTTTGCTCCGAGCCTTCCACGCACGCTTCCCTCAGAAACCGTTCCTTACTCCGCGGAGGAGGGGCCCTTGAGGGGGAGGTACTGTCATGGTCTTACCTTCTTGCCGTTCTCCTTCGTTTGACATGTGCTGGCGGCCATCTTGGTTTCTGGGTTTCTTGTAGCCTCCCACCCTGCGGCTTCTCCTTCCCACTGGGAGGAGCTGGATGCCTAGCTCATATATATAGGAGGTCTGTGGCTTCAGTTCCTTGCTTGGTCCTCCTGTGTTCACATGCTTCTAAGACTGCTGCTGCTTCTGGTTCCTGATCCTGGCCTCGTCTGACTACCCCGCTGGTTCCTGATCCTGGCTTCGTCTGACTACCCCGCTGGTTCCTGATCCTGGCTTCGTCTGACTACCCTGCTGGTTCCTGATCCAGGCTTCGTCTGACTACCCCTCTGGTTCCTGACCTCTGGCTACGCCAGACCCTGCTTCGGTTTAGCCATCCGTTTGGACTTTTGCTCACAGCTTGATTTTCAATAAAGCCTTCTTATTTCCACTTATCTCTTGTTGTACGTCTGGTTCATGGTTCCATGACACGCGGACATGGTCGCGGTGGTGTTAGTAGACCCTCTGGTGCTGGGAGAGGACGTGGCCGTTCTGCCACAGCCACACGTCCTAGTGTACCAACTACCTCAGGTCCCAGTAGCCGCCAGAATTTACAGCGATATTTGGTGGGGCCCAATGCCGTTCTAAGGATGGTAAGGCCTGAGCAGGTACAGGCATTAGTCAATTGCGTGGCCGACAGTGGATCCAGCACGTTCACATTATCTCCCACCCAGTCTTCTGCAGAAAGCGCACAGATGGCGCCTGAAAACCAAGCCCATCAGTCTGCCACATCACCCCCATGCATACCAGGGAAACTGTCTGAGCCTCAAGTTATGCAGCAGTCTCTTATGCTGTTTGAAGACTCTGCTGGCAGGGTTTACGAAGGACAACCACCTAGCCCTTCCCCAGCGGTGGAAGACATAGAATGCACTGACGCACAACCACTTATGTTTCCTGATGATGAGGACATGGGAATACCACCTCAGCACGTCTCTGATGACGAAACACAGGTGCCAACTGCTGCGTCTTTCTGCAGTGTGCAGACTGAACAGGAGGTCAGGAAGGAAGACTTGGTGGAAGACAATGCAGGGGACGATGAGGTCCTAGACCCCACATGGAATGAAGGTCGTGCCACTGACTTTCACAGTTCGGAGAAAGAGGCAGTGGTGAGACCGAGCCAACAGCGTAGCAAAAGAGGGAGCAGTGGGCAAAAGCAGAGCACCCGCCGCCAAGAGACTCCGCCTGCTACTGACCGCCGCCATCTGGGACCGAGCACCCCAAAGGCAGCTTCAAGGAGTTCCCTGGCATGGCACTTCTTCAAACAATGTGCTGACGACAAGACCCGAGTGGTTTGCACGCTGTGCCATCAGAGCCTGAAGCGAGGCATTAACGTTCTGAACCTTAGCACAACCTGCATGACCAGGCACCTGCATGCAAAGCATGAACTGCAGTGGAGTAAACACCTTAAAAACAAGGAACTCACTCAGGCTCCCCCTGCTACCTCTTCTGCTGCTGCCTCCTTGGCCTCTTCTGCTGCTGCCGCCTCGGCCTCTTCCTCCGCCTCTGGAGGAACGTTGGCACCTGCCGCCCAGCAAACAGGGGATGTACCACCAACACCACCACCTCCGTCACCAAACATCTCAACCATGTCACACGGCAGCGTTCAGATCTCCATCTCACAAACATTTGAGAAAAAGCGTAAATTCCCACCTAGCCACCCTCGATCCCTGGCCCTGAACGCCAGCATTTCTAAGCTACTGGCCTATGAAATGCTGTCATTTAGGCTGGTGGACACAGACAGCTTCAAACAGCTCATGTCGCTTGCTGTCCCACAGTATGTTGTTCCTAGCCGGCACTACTTCTCCAAGAGAGCCGTGCCTTCCCTGCACAACCAAGTATCCGATAAAGTCAAGTGTGCACTGCGCAACGCCATCTATGGCAAGGTCCACCTAACCACAGATACGTGGACAAGTAAGCACGGCCAGGGACGCTATATCTCCCTAACTGCACACTGGGTAAATGTAGTGGCGGCTGGGCCCCAGGCGGAGAGCGGTTTGGCGCACGTCCTTCTGCCGCCAAGGATCGCAGGGCAACATTCTTTGCCTCCTGTTGCCTCCTCCTCCTTCTCGGCTTTCTCCTCCTCTTCTTCCACCTGCTCATCCAGTCAGCCACACACCTTCACCACCAACTTCAGCACAGCCCGGGGTAAACGTCAGCAGGCCATTCTGAAACTCATATGTTTGGGGGACAGGCCCCACACCGTACAGGAGTTGTGGCGGGGTATAGAACAACAGAGCAACGAGTGGTTGCTGCCGGTGAGCCTCAAGCCCGGCCTGGTGGTGTGCGATAATGGGCGAAATCTCGTTGCAGCTCTGGGACTAGCCGGTTTGACGCACATCCCTTGCTTGGCGCATGTGCTGAATTTGGTGGTGCAGAAGTTCATTCACAACTACCCCGACATGTCAGAGCTGCTGCATAAAGTGCGGGCCGTCTGTTCGCGCTTCCGGCGTTCACATCCTGCCGCTGCTCGCCTGTCTGCGCTACAGCGTAACTTCGGCCTTCCCGGTCACCGCCTCATATGCGACGTGCCCACCAGGTGGAACTCCACCTTGCACATGCTGGACAGACTGTGCGAGCAGAAGCAGGCCATAGTGGTGTTTCAGCTGCAGCACGCACGGGTCAGTCGCACTGCGGAACAGCACCACTTCACCACCAATGACTGGGCCACCATGCGAGACCTGTGTGCCCTGTTGCGCTGTTTTGAGTACTCCACCAACATGGCCAGTGACGATGACGCCGTTATCAGCATTACAATACCACTTCTATGTCTCCTTGAGAAAACACTTAGGGCGATGATGGAAGAGGAGGTGGCCCAGGAGGAGGAGGAGGAAGAGGGGTCATTTTTAGCACTTTCAGGCCAGTCTCTTAGAAGTGACTAAGAGGGAGTTTTTTTGCAACAGCAGAGGCCAGGTACAAATGTGGCCAGCCAGGGCCCACTACTGGAGGACGAGGACGAGGAGGATGAGGAGGAGGTGGAGGAGGATGAGGATGAAGCATGTTAACAGCGGGGTGGCACCCAACGCAGCTCGGGCCCATCACTGGTGCGTGGCTGGGGGGAAACGCAGGACGATAACGATACGCCTCCCACAGAGGACAGCTTGTCCTTACCTCTGGGCAGCCTGGCACACATGAGCGACTACATGCTGCAGTGCCTGCGCAACGACAGCAGAGTTGCCCACATTTTAACGTGTGCGGACTACTGGGTTGCCACCCTGCTGGATCCACGGTACAAAGACAATGTGCCCACCTTACTTCCTGCACTGGAGCGTGATAGGAAGATGCGCGAGTACAAGCGCACGTTGGTAGACGCGCTACTGAGAGCATTCCCAAATGTCACAGGGGAACAAGTGGAAGCCCAAGGCCAAGGCAGAGGAGTAGCAAGAGGTCGCCAAGGCAGCTGTGTCACGGCCAGCCCCTCTGAGGGCAGGGTTAGCATGGCAGAGATGTGGAAAAGTTTTGTCAACACGCCACAGCTAACTGCACCACCACCTGATACGCAACGTGTTAGCAGGCAGCAACATTTCACTAACATGGTGGAACAGTACGTGTGCACACCCCTCCACGTACTGACTGATGGTTCGGCCCCATTCAACTTCTGGGTCTCTAAATTGTCTACGTGGCCAGAGCTAGCCTTTTATGCCTTGGAGGTGCTGGCCTGCCCGGTGGCCAGCGTTTTGTCTGAACGTGTATTCAGCACGGCAGGGGGCGTCATTACAGACAAACGCAGCCGCCTGTCTACAGCCAATGTGGACAAGCTGACGTTCATAAAAATGAACCAGGCATGGATCCCACAGGACCTGTCCATCCCTTGTGCAGATTAGACATTAACTACCTCCCCTTAACCATATATTATTGTACTCCAGGGCACTTCCTCATTCAATCCTATTTTTATTTTCATTTTACCATTATATTGCGGGGCAACCCAAAGTTGAATGAACCTCTCCTCTGTCTGGGTGCCGGGGCCTAAATATATGACAATGGACTGTTCCAATGTTGGGTGACGTGAAGCATGATTCTCTGCTATGACATGAAGACTGATTCTCTGCTGACATGAAGCCAGATTCTCTGTTACGGGACCTCTCTCCTCTGCCTGGGTGCCGGGGCCTAAATTTATGACAATGGACTGTTTCAGTGGTGGGTGACATGAAGCCTGATTCTCTGCTATGACATGAAGACTGATTCTCTGCTGACATGAAGCCAGATTCTCTGTTACGGGACCTCTCTCCTCTGCCTGGGCCTAAATATCTGACAATGGACTGTTCCAGTGTTGGGTGACATGAAGCATGATTCTCTGCTATGATATGAAGACTGATTCTCTGCTGAAATGAAGCCAGATTCTCTGTTACGGGACCTCTCTCCTCTGCCTGGGTGCCTGGGCCTAAATATCTACCAATGGACTGTTTCAGTATTGGGTGATGTGAAGCATGATTCTCTGCTATGACATGAAGACTGATTCTCTGCTGACATGAAGCCAGATTCTCTGTTACGGGACATCTCTCCTCTGCCTGGGTGCCGGGGCCTAAATTTATGACAATGGACTGTTACAGTGGTGGGTGACGTGAAGCATGATTCTCTGCTATGATATGAAGACTGATTCTCTGCTGACATGAAGCCAGATTCTCTGTTACGGGACCTCTCTCCTCTGCCTGGGTGGCGGGGCCTAAATATATGACAATGGACTGTTACAGTGGTGGGTGACGTGAAGCCAGATTCTCTGCTATGGGACCTCTCTCCAATTGATATTGGTTAACTTTTATTTATTTTATTTTTATTCATTTCCCTATCCACATTTGTTTGCAGGGGATTTACCAACATGTTGCTGCCTTTTGCAGCCCTCTAGCCCTTTCCTGGGCTGTTTTACAGCCTTTTTAGTGCCGAAAAGTTCGGGTCCCCATTGACTTCAATGGGGTTCGGCTTCGGGACGAAGTTCGGGTCGGGTTCGGATTCCGAACCCGAACATTTCCGGGAAGTTCGGCTGAACTTCTCGAACCCGAACATCTAGGTGTTCGCTCAACTCTACTCATAAGCCATCTTTTTATAACTACGATAAGGCTACATGCACACGACCGTATGTGTTTTGCGGTCCGCAAATTGCGGATCCGCAAAATAAAAAGGATGAAGTTCCGTATGGCACCCGTTTTTTTTTTTTTTTGCGGATCCTTTTTTTTTGGGCGGATCCATTGTAATAATGCCTATCCTTGTCCGCAAACTAGAAAAAAATAGGACATGCACTATTTTTTTTGTGGAGCAACGGAACGGACATACTGATGCGGACCCATTTAAATGAATGGGTCCGTATCCTATCCGCAAAAAAAACTGATCGGACACTGAAACAAAATACGGTCGTGTGCATGAGGCCTAAGAAGTGAACTATAATGAGTGTTTATGAGCTCTCAGGAGATCAGCGATAAGCTTCACATGAGCCATCAGCTGACAGGACACAGTGTAAACAGAGAGCCTGCTAATAGAGAATCACAACCCTGTATAGTGAAAGGGCTGAAATGTTAAATGTTTTTAGCTCAAAATGATTACACTGCAATAAAAAATAAAATAAAAAATCCCCCTAAAGGTGTCCATAGCCTTTAAGAATATACCTTCACTGGGTTATCTGTTATCCAGGTGAGTTACACACATGTCTAGCTATGCATATGAAGTAAAAAAAACTTAAACTTTAAAACACCTTTTTCCATTGCTCCGTGGCCCAGTTCAAGAACCTGTTGTAGGTGCTTTTGAAGAGGGATCAGCATGGACACACTGACTGGTCTTTGGCTGTATTTTCCCATACCCTGCGAGCTGTATAGTACTGTGTGTTCTTACACTTTTTATCATAGCCAGCATTAACCTTTTCAACACTTTTTTTTTTTGCTATAGCAGCAACTGTTCTGTGGGAATAGTCCAGACAGAGTAGCATTCATTCCACATCAATGAGCCATGTGTTCCTATGACAATGTCCCTGGTTTATCAGTCCTTCATATTTGGATCAATATCGGCAGGTCAAATCCTTATGCTTCATTTTTCTGGCTTTTAAAACATCAGCTTTAAAGGCCATGTACACCTTTGGAGGCAATTTTTTTTATGATTGCATTTTACTCATTTTGGGCTAAAAATCATATTTTCAATTGTCCTTTATTAACAAATATTGAGCCACTCTGCCACAAAGGGTTAATAGTTTTTCTGTGTGACTGGTACTTTCACTTTGTGTCAATCCTATAACCCTTATCTCTAAACTACTAAGAGGTCATAAACACTTATTTAAGCCACATTCTTATCAGTAAGATCAATTAGAGCTGAGCTATAATGAGTGTTTATAATGTGAAAGAACAGAGATAAGGAGTCCATCCAGGGCCATCTTTAACGCGGGGCTAAAGGGGCAGCTCCCCCGGGTCCAGTTGCTTCTGGGGGGCCCAAGGCAGCTGCCTCTTGAGCCCTGCTGGAGGCGCTAGCAGGGCCGCACCGCCAATTAGGCAAAGTGAGGCGATGGCTCCAGGCGGCGCGGCCCTGGTGACAAGTGGGGGGTGGCGGCAGGGCACAGGGAGATGAGCGCTTCCATTGTGGAAGCGCTCATCTCCATAGTCATCTGTATAGCCGTCCTCAGGACAGCGATGCAGATAGATGTGCTGTGGCGGGGCAGGGGAGGGAGAGACGTCTCCATTCCCCATTCCTCTGATAGACTACAGGCACATGATTGGGGGCATCTATGGGGTACTTGTTACTGGCACATGATTGGGGGCATCTATGGGGGCACTTGTTATTGGCACATGATTGGGGGCATCTATGGGGGTACTTGTTACTGGCACATTATTGGGGGGCACCTATGGGGACACTTCTTACTGGCACATTATTGGTGGCACTTTTTACTGGCACATTATTGGTGGCACTTTTTACTGGCACATTATTGGGTGGCACTATGGGGGCATTTCTTACTGGCACATTATTTGGGGCACTATGGGGGCATCTACAGAGGCCACAAAGAAGGGGTATTTTATATGCAGGAAGGGGGAGAGGAACACTATGGGGACTTCTACTGAGGCCAAATAGAAGTAGTATTTTATATGGGGGGGGGGGGTCTCTGTATAGGCTCATCTATGGGGGCACTAAGAAGGGTTATTTTATACTTTCAAATTATCGGAGACACTGAGGGCATCTACTGGGGCACTATATATGGGGCATTTTATACTGGTACATTATGGGGGCACTAGGAAGAAGGGGGAGAGGAGCACTATGGGGGCATTTACTGGGGGCACTATATAGGGGTATTTTATACTGGCATATTATAGGGGCACTATGGGGACATTAGCTCAACAGGGGGCATAAAAGGGGGTATTTTTTGCACTGGAACATTATAAGGATAATGTCGGCTACATCCACTTTATATAAATAAAGTCAGAGCAATGTAGCAGGGAAGCAGCCCTCTCCTCCGTCTTAAAGGGAGTCTGTCAACTCAATATGGCCATATACAGTGCTTACATTGTCCTATAGCACACCTATACATGAATGTAATAGAACCTTTGGTATTTTCTTTAGACTTGCAGAAGCTAGAAAAACAGAAACAAAAAAAGTTTAATTCATATGCAAATGAACACTCGCAAGTGCCCAGGGTTGGTCTTCACTGTGTTGGAGGCCAGGCTGCTCTGCCTTTTTTCATTGTTCCGCCGCCCCAGCCTTTGCATATGCCCGTCCTCTTATTCCCTTGCGTCATCCTTAGACCTGGCCGAGACCCCGCGCCTGTGCACTGCCTCGCCGGGCCAGAACATGCGCACTGTGATGCCCAGTGTGGGCACGGCATTGCTTTAACTACTGGGCATGCGCCGGCAAACGTCACATTGCCGCTGGTTTCGCGCCGTTCGCCGGCGCATGCACAGTAGTTAAAGCGATGCTGTGCCAACAATGGGCATCGCAGTGTGCATGCCCCAGTCCGGCGAGGCGGGTGCGGGATCTCGGTCAAACCAAAGGATGACACAAGGGAATAGGAAGGCGGGCAGAGGCTGGGGCGGGAAACAATAAAAAAAGGCACAGCAGACTGGGCTCCAACACAGTGAACGCCGCCCCTGGGCACTTGCGAGTGCTCATTTGCATATAAATCAAAGTTTGTTTTTGCAGCTTCTGCAAGTGTAAAGAAAATAACAAGGTACCATTACATTCATGTATAGGTGTGCTATAGGACAATGTAAGCACTGTATATGGCCATATGGAGGTGACAGACTCCCTTTAAGTCTGCTTTGCTTTGGGCACTTGGAGCAGCGAAGCCGTCCCAGCTGGGCACTTCGAAGCAGAATAAAAGCATTTTTTTTCTGGACATTTTTAAAGACACAAAGTACACAGGGATGTTTGAAATGCATTTGCAATCTTCTGTGGGGCAATGCTGTTAGTTATATTTGTAAAAATGAGGTGACAGACTCCGTTTAACAACCTACCGTATGTATAATTTTCACAACAGAGTTCAGAAATGACTACTGTGCCGTTTACAAATCTGACACTTTCAAAAGAAGCTGAAAAAATTGGTTCTGAAAAATAATTTGGAGAAGGAAGATTTCTGCTTCTGCTATTTCAAAAACTACCGTAACCTTGAATAAATGTATTATTAGTGTTAAAAGCAAGTTTATATCAATTATGTAATTTTACTTTAGTAATTGGAAAATGTAGTAACTTAAGAAATCACAAGCAAAGCTTTCATACTTTGCCAGAATTGGTAATAAAAGCAGATGCGTTGTTATGGAAAGTTGATTGAATTTAATCATCCTTTAAGTCAGTACAATCTAACTAGAAAGAAATAGAAAAAAAAAAAACATCTCTTCTCTTGACATCAGAATATCAAAGCTTTTCTTAGGAGAAGATACAGTCACATAGTTAGTCCTTAGTACTTCATTGAAAAAAGACATGCATCAAATATGGGCACCATTTAATACTATAGTTGCAGGCTTCCCACAGCTTTCACTAGGCCTGCAATGAGCAGATCATTGCTTGGATGGCTTCCTTTAGAGCAGGGGTGCACAACCTGCGGCCCGCAGGCCGCATGCGGCCCCCAGAGCCATGGTCTGTGGCCCCCGCCCTGCTGGGCAGAAACACAGCTTATCCTGCAATCCGCTGTGTTTCTGCACAGAGTGCCGCACAGCAGATGGATCACAGTTTTTGCTCCTGCACTGTAGCAGGATCAGAAAGGGTCCCCAGCTATTAGTGAGAGCGGGGAAGCCGAGGAGAAGGCAGAAGCACTTTATTAGCGCTTCTGCCTTCTCCTCTATGAGCGCTCTGCAGTGTAGACCCAGCGATCACGTGATCTCTGGGTGTCTCGGGAACAGAGGAGCGCTGCCCTGGTAGAAAGCCTCCGCAGCAGGCTGGTTTCCCTGTAACTGGGGCGCCTTTGGATGCTCCAGTTACAGTGGAAATAGTAAAAAATAAAGTCACTTATTGTCTCCCAAAGGTCTTTCAGTGACCTCTTGGGGACAAATTGTGGTAAAATTATATTTAAAAAAAAAGTTACAAAATGATTTTAAAAAAATTTGAAAACTAAATAAAAAATATAATAAAATATAAATAAAAGAAAAGAGAATCAAAATATTATGTGGCACAAATTTTTTTAAAATGATTGAAAAAAAAGAAATACAAAAATACAATAGAAAGGAAAAAGCGCTTAATAAAAGAGTGTTCACTGTCAAACAACAGTCTTTTTATGACACCGTGGGGGACATATGTGTCAAAAATATATTTAAAAAAAATTATAGAAAATTAAAACTTTTTTTATAAAATTATAAAAAATAATACAATAAAATATTAATACATTTCAAATAGAAGTAAAAAATAAAATGGAAAAAGTGCAAAATTTACAAAAAGTGACAGTGTCCCCTAAGGTCTTTTTATGACCTCTTGGTGGACATATTATGTAGCAGAAATATATTAAGTAAAAAAATAAATATATAAAAGAAAAAAAAGTCACCATTACCGCCCCATTCACATGAAACTTTTCATATTACATAGCAAAACGGCCTACACGAAATAGGGAACTAATTTTAATAATTTATCTTGGTGTCAGTTTGCATATTTAAAGTATAACTGTCATATATTTTTTTTTTTTGAGTATTGGATTGTTGTGGTTAATATCTCCTTGGTGGCTCTATTTCAACTTTTCACTGTGTATTCAATTACCCCTTAATTCCACATTTTTGTTCCCTGTACTGCCTACTTTTACCTGTGCTTAAAATCAGGTTGCTATGCAGGTCCATCCTCTGTGTTGAAGGACGGAGGATGCAGAAGCACGCAGCGTGCAAGGTCAGATTACTGACAGCCAGGGACTGTAAGTAAATGATTAAAGCCAGGTCCTCCCCAGCAACTGATAACAGTGCCTGGGCTGTGTGCACTTCTCCCTGTCCCTGCGCTTGGCAGACGCTCCCTCACTCAGCAGAGCTGGAGAATGCAGAGTTGGAGCAGCGCAGACCAGGGAAGGGAGATCTGCCGTCTGCTCAGTGTATAAATGAAAGCAACATGTGGTAAGAGGACCCCTTTGTGCTGCAGGAGATTAACCCTTTAGGGGGAGGGCTCTGGTTACTGACACTTTTGGGGGGCTATTGTTACTGGCTAGTGAGGGCAGGCGGGATTAGCATCAGGGTGAGGGCAGTGGCGGCCATCTTAACTGAATAGTGAAATTGCAGTTTGGTTGCTAAGGGCTGAATCTTATTAAATATGGGGTAAGACAGTCAAATAGTAACTGATTCTGGAATATCATGTTATTAGTAACTACATATATGAAAATTGAAATTGGGGTCTAAGTGTGACAGTTATCCTTTAAAGAATAAGGAGCTTTAGTTTGAAAAAATATATACTTTTTAAAAACGTTTTGTACAGTTTCCCCCAAATAAAAATTGTTGCAAAAATTATTAGCAAGGTAATGTTTGGGATTGGCAAGAAATGGTAATAACCAGTGAGCTCCATCCTCTGCAGTGAAGGAAAATGATGATTTATAAATAGGAGACAGGATGGAAGGAAATGTTGCCACTTTTCTGATTAAAAATGATTTTTAACAAGTTCCTGCAGCATGGCCTCTGAAATATAAGTCATACTTACCTGCTCCTCCCGGCTCTGGACCTCTGCGCTGCCCCCGGTGCCTTCATCTTCCAATTCCTGCTCTGTTTACACCTGACAGTGCATGGCCATGATCCAAAGAAGATACAGGCGGCACTCAGCTGTCAGTGATGCGGTGCGCGTGTCCAGGGAAGATCCGTACGTACTTGTATAGAAAGGACCGGCACTCGCTCTGGTGATGATTTTCAAGTGATTTTAATGGTCACATACAAATGGTAAGTGACGCGTTTCGGCTACTATGAGCCTTTGTCAAACATACCAGAGCGAGTGCCGGTCCTTTCTATACAAGTAAGTGCATGGCCATGGTCACTTGCACGGCTCCAGTCAATGACTGGCTTCAGCAGTGACACGTTGCTTGTGGCCACATCACTGCGTAAGCCAGTCATTGTCTGGAGTGGTGTATTACCATGTCCATGCACTGCCAGGTGTAAACAGCGGTGGCAGTTCAAAGGACCGGAGCCGCGGGGAGCAGGTAAGTATAACTCTTCGGTTTCAGGGGCTATGCTGCAGCACGATATTTTGGACAATTACTGGGAACAAGTGTTCATAGGAAGGCTCATATCTTATATCTGGCCAGTATAATCATCCAGCTGATCAGTCGATAAACAAGGAATCGCTCATTTGTCAGCTGATTTGCATATTTTATCAGGATGAAAGATGTCCGATTATCTGCAGCACATCTCCCCGTGTAATCTAAACGAAGATGGAACTACTGTGGCAGCGATCACTCCTCCCCAGTCACTTTACACTGGTTTGTGTAATAGGCAGATGAGCGCCGATCAACATTTTTTATTTGTGGCTTGAAATAGAGCAATGTGACAATGCGGCCCCCAGACCAAAAAAGGTTGATGCTTTAGAGAAAGGGTTGTCCGACGGGGATAATTAGCATGATGATTCCTTTACTTCCTTTACTCCATATAATTGCCTATAATTGTGGCCAGTGCTGCAACATCATAAATCACTTCCAATCATTTACAACTGGACTCAATATTAAAAGCCAAACAAAACCACTTTGTGGGGGATTTATCAAACTGGTGTAAAGTAAAAGTGGCTCAGTTTCCTATAGCAACCAATCAGATTCCACCTTCCATTTTTTACAGCTCCTTTGGAAAATAAAAGTTGGAATCCGATTGGTTGCTATGGGCAAATAACCAAGTTCTACTTTACACCAGTTTGATGAATCTCCCCCTTTGTACTTAATCCACCATGTTTCAGGTTCTATAATGTCATCTAAGCCTAATTAAATTCTCTATTTGTTTCACACCAGTAATGTATTATTTTCCCCTCATGGGTACGTATAATATCAATGTAGTTAAAGGATCAGTCTTTTGTCCATTCAGTGTATTTCTGATTGGTTTGTTGTAATCTCCTATTAGGGTTAATAAAGTTTACTGTAGATTTGGCACATTTGAACTTTTTTTTTTACAAACTTATCTAGAGTTAAACTTTCCCCAGTACCTCTGTTCTTAGAAAGATTATATCTCAGTCATATTTCTTTCCACTTCATATGAATAAAATACTCATAAGCAGAGCATAGGGTGGGCATGCTTCCTATTTTTGATGGTCATGAAAAACAGATAACGCTGTGCTGCCATACAGATGGAAAACATGGAGAAACGGAATGCTGCCACAGACAATATTGATGATGAACAAGTGGAAAATCGTCCATTTTTATTTAGCAGATAGCACATGCACACATTTTACATTGCTAATCTAAATAAGCCATAAATGGAACAGTCACAAGGAACATTTTTTGGCTCTTAAGGGCTCATGCACAGTAACTTTGTTTGGTTCCGCATCCGAGCCACAAAAAATGACCCATTCACTTCAATGGGGCTGAAAAGATGTGGACAGCACGTGTGCTGTCGGCATACGTCGCTCCGTTCCGCGGAGCAACAAAAAAAAATAGAACATATCCTATTCTTGTCCGTTTTGTTTCTATTATGGGCGGCCCGTTCTGCAAATTGAGGAACGCACACGGGTGGCATCAGTGTTTTGCAGATGGCATTGTCGTGTGCATGAGCCCTAAGGTATGGTTATGCAGTCGGGTTTCTTTGGAAGCCAAAATTAGGGGTGGATCATTAAAGGAAAGAAAGTGTAAAGGAAAAACACAATCTCTCCTTTTTTTTTTATTCACTCTTAGTTTTGCCTTTCAAAACTGTATGAAGAAACCTGACTTTATGGCCGTTACCTTAGAATAATGGTAATACGTCAAATAGGCTACATCAAAGTCTTGGTGTAACATGTTGACTTTTAGGATAAAATAGACAAAAGAAATAGAATCCCTTAGAAAATCGGGTACAAAGACCCAGATAGTTTACATGTTACATTTTAAGAAATATTGTATAGGAAAAATATAAATGTCAAAAAAGTTTCCATACTCAATAGATATTTTTCTGCAAATGTGACAGCCTGATATTTTAATAATTAGAATTGTTTGATTCTGGTTGTCTACATTGATTGTAAAAAAGACCCAAGTAGAAAATCAATTACTCACCAAATGATATATGGCCATCATATAAGCCGATGATTGGACCTGTAAGCCTATGGGTTTGGATGTTCCTTTGATTTGTTCTGGTGTCATGTTGCTTGCTGTAGTTTCTGCTGGGTCACTGTTTATAAGACATGAATGAATTTACTGTGAAGGCGAAGCCTTAAACCAACTTCCTTCCTGTGTTTATGCTTTTTAACGCATGAGTTAAGATGTGTGAAATGGTAAAGCTATCAGTATAAATGCACGGTTTTTCTCTTATAGTGTAGCCGGCACAATATACACAATGCACCCAACACAATTTATCTACAACTCCCCTAATATTCATGGTCGGCACTGTAAAGCCTATTGTCTATTGTCTCATGGCCTTCACTCCTCCTTTAAGGCTTATTTAAACAGGGCAGGGATCTCCTGAAAGACCATTTGTACAAATGTTCATTTAAGATCTTTGCCACATGTAAACTTTGCAAAAGTGAATGTGCTGTCAACAATAATGAAAACTCTGTAGAGCAAATTATGACATTTCCTATTCTTTAGAGACAAAGACAATCAATTTTTTTGGACTTTGTAACCAATATACCCTTCCAGATAAGTCGTGACCGCTTAGTACCCGTGGTGGATTTTGTTGATAATACCAAGCGCTGCTTCACCATATAGTCACCATTTTTACCAACTATGAATTAGATTCCTTCAATGTCTTTGTTAGTGTTGATCATGAATATTCGAATTGCGAATTTTAATCGCAAATATCGGCACTAAATATATTCGTAATTGCGAATATTCGATTTTTTCGAAAATACCAGTTCATGCAAATTTTTATGCGAAAATTTGTATGCGAATTTTATGCAAATTTAAACAATCAAGAAAATAATGCCTGGAGATTACGAATTCGTGAATTCTCGAATATATGGCGAATATTCGCGAAATATCGCAAATTCTAATATTGCCCCTGCCGCTCATCACTAGTCTTTGTGTTACAAACAGTAGGTTTGGATACCTCCAGTTTAAGAGGTATTAGTTTTCCTCAGACATCTTAGCGTTGAAACATGTTAGAACAAGTTCAGACTCACAAGAAAAACTTCAAATTCAAGATCCACAGAAAACCTATGGTTGAACTTAATTTCCAAAGCATGTGATCATGCATTCTGCTATTACACTACAATGATTACAGACAATCGATTCATTTATATTTAGGTACCAGTTTCTTCCATCTCTTTATAATTTATGTTGCTTGATTTATTTTTTAAATGATATATTCTTAACCTATTTCTATACATAAAATTAATGACCATTATCCTTTTAAAGTTGATATTAATTAAAAGGGAAATGAAAAATTATTGGACTCCCAAATATAATCCAGTATTTTGCAATATATTTAGATTCCTGAAAAAATATTTAGTCCATAGGAAGAGTCATGAAAATGTTTCCCTAATGTGTATGTTCTTGCATTAATTAGAACATTTAAACAAAGCTAATTGAAACAACAAATAATAATAAACGATAATAAACTAAAAATAATAAACAAGAAACAAAGAAAGGGTGGCACTGCTTCTCGTCCCATATATTAGTGCGTCTCTAGTAGGTAGTGCGTCTCCACGAGCGGGTCTTTCCGCTCACTCTAGGTGGTGCTCCAGACTTGGAGTAAGCTTTAATAATGCAAAATCATAAAGAAAACAGGCAGCACTCACCAAAGTAGTGAATTCTTTGTTTATTCTGAACAAAAGTATGCTCTGGATAGAAAGGCAGGTGCCTGAGGAAGTGCAGGCTGTGGCTACTAGCTGTTAGCCTGCGTGGTGTGCTATGTCCGCCTCTGTCTTGCTATCCAGGGCATACTTTTGTTCGGAATAAGCAAAGAATTCGCGACTTTGGTAAGTTCCGCCTGTTTATGATTTTGTCTTATTATATTAGTGTTTTAGTCCTGGTGCTCATAAAGTACCTTCATGTTTTGTTTTGTTTTACTCAGGAGCATAGTATGCAATAGAAATCCATTTCTACCCAATGAGATTACTATATACAGTATAAGGAGAGTCCTTCAGAGATGGGAACTGTTAGAAATTATTATGTAATGTCTTTTCAAGTGAAAATGAGATACAGAACCTAGTAGCATAATTTTACAGACTATGTAGGGAGTGCTAACTGGATTCCCCTTTAAGAATGATTGCAGACTTTGTGGAACAGACTTTATGTTCTTCACAAGAGTGGCCCATAAAGCTTAATGGTTACAAATTGAGCGAATCGAGCTTATGATCATAGATCCAAAGTCTATTCAAACAGAAACAGCATTGCCAAATTTTTTTTTTAACGAATCGACTTCTGATCTATGATCAGAAGCTTGATTTGCTCAACCCTAGTTACAAACAATCAGAGTAGCAAAGTAATTATTTATTTTTTGCTAGTCACACTAGATGACATGCCTGGCCTACTCCTGTAGAGCTCACGCTCAGCTTCAGAAGACCCCTCACACAGCCTCCACTCATGCATGCTCTTCTCTCAGCCCATTGACCACTTCATACTACGGTACATACAGTATGGTGTTTCAGACACACATCGATACTTCTTCCTGCTACCAGCTCCTTATAAAATCTCCTGGTATTTGCTACGACAGCTAATATTATAGCAAAAACGTGATGCATCTAGTTACATAACAAGTGGAAAACAATGAGAACAGCCACTTAAGCCAAAGTCATATTAGTAAGGGAGGCAGGGGTGAAGCTTACCCCAAATTACAGCTATCAAAATGTCCAGAAGGAGAACTGTACTACACTTGTTTCGGAAAGGGTGATAATGGTAGGTTTCTGAATATTTTAAGTATATTGGTAAGTTTCTCTTCCTGTAGATTTCATAGTGCATTCATTCTAGTAAACAAGGAAACTTCTACTCTATTAGGGTCCATTCATACGTCTGCAAAATGGGTCCGCATCCGTTCTGCAATTTTGCAGAACAGGTGCGGACCCATTCATTTTCAATGGGGCCGGAATGTGCTGTCCGTATCCGCACTTCCGGGACCGCACTTCCGAATCAGCACTTCCGAATCAGCACTTCAGTTCCGCAAAAAAATTTCCTATTTTTGTCTGCAATTGCGGACAAGAATAGGCATTTTCTATGAGCGTGCCTGCGATGTGCGGTCTGCAAAATGCGGAACGCACATTGCCGGTGTCCGTGTTTAGCAGAACCGCAATTTGCGGATCCGCAAAACACATACGGACGTGTAAATGGACCCTTACACTTGCTATAGATATTGTCAGTTTAGCAATTTAAATATGTGTGTTTTATTTCTCATGTATACTAGGTATTTTTTATTTGCTAATCCCATTTACAACACCTTTAACAGATTAGATTTTGTGAATCCACCCTGTGCTATCAGGGTACTTCCATGCTTAGTCTTATTTTTGAACAATTTCTGGCTTGTAAAAAAACAGACCATGAAATTCATGTGTTTTACAAGTGTTTTCTTGAGGGGTAGTGTTTTTTAATTAGACTTCTTTTTTTCCTATAGAGTCTATGGTAGCATGTCTGAAAAACTGCCACATTGCAATGTTTTTAAAAAAACAAAGGGCAAAAAATAAATAAACAAATAAATAAATGCGAGAAAAATGATAAAACATAGTGTTTTGTCGAGCATTTTATAATATTTTATTGGCAAACATGCTAACAATAAAGCAACATTTAAAAATAAATAATCCGACATGGGCACTCATCCACAAGATAGCTTAGTAGAGATGGGTAAATCGATTTGGCACAAATCAGATTCATTATGAATAGAGATGAGCGAATCAAAGTTGACGAAGTGGAATTCAATCCGAATTTCAGGAAAAAGTCGATTTGCACCGAATCCGTATTTCCTCACTCCTTTGTGGTAACGAATCTCATTTTTTCCTGAAATGGCTGCTGCGCATGTTATGATATGGAGCAAGGAACTCTGGGAATAAGGGATCACCCACAATGCCATGCATGCAGCCAATCAGCAGCCAGCCCTGTGATGTCACAGCCCTATAAATAGCCTCAGCCATCTTGGATTCAGCCATTTTCCAGTGTACTTAGTGCAGGGAGAGACGTCAGCAGGCACTAGAGACAGTGCTAGGAAAGACTTTTGTGGCTTTTATTTTGCTGTATAGAAGTTCAAGGAAAAGACAGGGAGGAATCATTCCACAGTATTGAAGCAGAACAGGGATCAATAGGGGAGTTTACAGCCTGGATAATAGGAACAATCCTATTACACCGTGCTGCACTATCTGCGGATCCAAATTGCCATTTTACAGAGAGAGGCCTGAGCTCACGGTTTAATCTAGAGGTTGTGTCTTGACCAGCAACCCAGCGGTTCTTGAATAGTTGACTCGGTCATTCACTTCATCCCAAGTGACATCAGACACCCCCAGCCAAGAGTTGGTGGGTTTGTCAAACACAACCCTTAGTGGGCATGGCCCGGGAGCAGGCCCTGTGCCCTCACCAGTCCTCAACCTGCCTCTGTCCTTTTCTGTTCCCTTAGCCAGAGAAGTATTATATGCTGTGGGCTCAGCTCCACTATACAGAGAGGACGAGCTACTAAAGGACAGTTAGCAGCTTCTGGCCAGCCAAGATGTGCAGGAAACACCCCCAAGTGGTGAAGAGGAAGGTGGTGTGGGAGCTGGTGTTGCGAGTAGAGTTAAGCGAACACCTGGATGTTCGGGTTCGAGAAGTTCAGCCGAACTTCCCGGAAATGTTCGGGTTTGGGATCCGAACCCGATCCGAACTTCGTCCCGAACCCAAACACCATTGAAGTCAATGGGGACCCGAACTTTTCGGCACTAAAAAGGCTGTAAAACAGCCCAGGAAAGAGCTAGAGGGCAGCAAAAGGCAGCAACATGCAGGTAAATCCCCTGCAAACAAATGTGGATAGGGAAATTAATAAAAATAAAAATAAAATAAATAAAAATTAACCAATATCAATTGGAGAGAGGTCCCATAGCAGAGAAGCTGGCTTCACGTCACCGACCACTGTAACAGTCCATTGTCAGATATTTAGTCCCAGGCACCCAGGCAGAGGAGAGAGGTCCCTTAACAGAGAATCTGGCTTCATGTCAGCAGAGAATCAGTCTGCATGTCATAGCAGAGAATCAGGCTTCACGTCAGCCACCACTGTAATAGTCCATTGTCATATATTTAGGCCCAGGCACCCAGGCAGAGGAGAGAGGTCCCTTAACAGAGAATCTGGCTTCATGTCAGCAGAGAATCAGTCTGCATGTCATAGCAGAGAATAAGGCTTCACGTCAGCCACCACTGTAACAGTCCATTGTCATATATTTAGGCCCAGGCACCCAGGTAGAGGAGAAAGGTCCCGTAACAGAGAATCTGGCTTCATGTCAGCAGAGAATCAGTCTGCATGTCATAGCAGAGAATCAGGCTTCACGTCAGCCACCACTGTAATAGTCCATTGTCATATATTTAGGCCCAGGCACCCAGGCAGAGGAGAGAGGTCCCTTAACAGAGAATCTGGTTTCATGTCAGCAGAGAATCAGTCTGCATGTCATAGCAGAGAGTAAGGCTTCACGTCAGCCACCACTGTAACAGTCCATTGTCATATATTTAGGCCCAGGCACCCAGGTAGAGGAGAGAGGTCCCGTAACAGAGAATCTGGCTTCATGTCAGCAGAGAATCAGTCTGCATGTCATAGCAGAGAATCAGGCTTCACGTCAGCCACCACTGTAACAGTCCATTGTCATATATTTAGGCCCAGGCACCCAGGTAGAGGAGAGAGGTCCCGTAACAGAGAATCTGGCTTTATGTCAGCAGAGAATCAGTCTGCATGTCATAGCAGAGAATCAGGCTTCACGTCAGCCACCACTGTAACAGTCCATTGTCATATATTTAGGCCCAGGCACCCAGGCAGAGGAGAGAGGTCCCTTAGCAGAGAATCAGGCTTCATGTCATAGCAGAGAATCAGTCTGCATGTCATAGCAGAGAATCAGGCTTCACGTCAGCCACCACTGTAACAGTCCATTGTCATATATTTAGGCCCAGGCACCCAGGTAGAGGAGAAAGGTCCCGTAACAGAGAATCTGGCTTCATGTCAGCAGAGGATTAGTCTGCATGTCATAGCAGAGAATCAGGCTTCACGTCACCCAACATTGGAACAGTCCATTGTCATATATTTAGGCCCCGGCACCCAGACAGAGGAGATGTTCATTCAACTTTGGGTTGCCCCGCAAAATGAAAATAAAAAGAGGATTGAATGAGGAAGTGCCCTGGAGTACAATAATATATGGTTAAGGGGAGGTAGTTAATGTCTAATCTGCACAAGGGATGGACAGGTCCTGTGGAATCCATGCCTGGTTCATTTTTATGAACGTCAGCTTGTCCACATTGGCTGTAGACAGACGGCTGCGTTTGTCTGTAATGACGCCTCCTGCCGTGCTGAATACACGTTCAGACAAAACGCTGGCCGCCGGGCAGGCCAGCACCTCCAAGGCATAAAAGGCTAGCTCTGGCCACGTGGACAATTTAGAGACCCAGAAGTTGAATGGGGCCGAACCATCAGTCAGTACGTGGAGGGGTGTGCACACGTACTGTTCCACCATGTTAGTGAAATGTTGCCTCCTGCTAACACATTGCGTATCAGGTGGTGGTGCAGTTAGCTGTGGCGTGTTGACAAAACTTTTCCACATCTCTGCCATGCTAACCCTTCCCTCAGAGGAGCTGGCCGTGACACAGCTGCCTTGGCGACCTCTTGCTCCTCCTCTGCCTTGCCCTTGGGCTTCCACTTGTTCCCCTGTGACATTTGGGAATGCTCTCAGTAGCGCGTCTACCAACGTGCGCTTGTACTCGCGCATCTTCCTATCACGCTCCAGTGCAGGAAGTAAGGTGGGCACATTGTCTTTGTAGCGTGGATCCAGCAGGGTGGCAACCCAGTAGTCCGCACACGTTAAAATGTGGGCAACTCTGCTGTCGTTGCGCAGGCACTGCAGCATGTAGTCGCTCATGTGTGCCTGGCTGCCCAGAGGTAAGGACAAGCTGTCCTCTGTGGGAGGCGTATCGTCATCGTCCTGCCTTTCCCCCCAGCCACGCACCAGTGATGGGCCCGAGCTGCGTTGGGTGCCACCCCGCTGTGACCATGCTTCATCCTCATCCTCCTCCACCTCATCCTCGTCCTCCTCGTCCTCCAGTAGTGGGCCCTGGCTGGCCACATTTGTACCTGGCCTCTGCTGTTGCAAAAAACCTCCCTCTGAGTCACTTCGAAGAGACTGGCCTGAAAGTGCTAAAAATGACCCCTCTTCCTCCTCCTCCTGGGCCACCTCCTCTTCCATCATCGCCCTAAGTGTTTTCTCAAGGAGACATAGAAGTGATATTGTAACGCTGATAACGGCGTCATCGCCACTGGCCATGTTGGTGGAGTACTCGAAACAGCGCAACAGGGCACACAGGTCTCGCATGGAGGCCCAGTCATTGGTGGTGAAGTGGTGCTGTTCCGCAGTGCGACTGACCCGTGCGTGCTGCAGCTGAAACTCCACTATGGCCTGCTGCTGCTCGCACAGTCTGTCCAGCATGTGCAAGGTGGAGTTCCACCTGGTGGGCACGTCGCATATGAGGCGGTGAGCGGAAAAGGCCGAAGTTACACTGTAGCGCAGACAGGCGAGCAGCGGCAGGATGTGAACACCGGAAGCGCGAACAGACGGCCCGCACTTTATGCAGCAGTTCTGACATGTCGGGGTAGTTGTGAATGAACTTCTGCACCACCAAATTCAGCACATGCGCCAAGCAAGGGATGTACGTCAAACCGGCTAGTCCCAGAGCTGCAACGAGATTTCGCCCATTATCGCACACCACCAGGCCGGGCTTGAGGCTCACCGGCAGCAACCACTCGTCGGTCTGTTGTTCTATACCACGCCACAACTCCTGTGCGGTGTGGGGCCTGTCCCCCAAACATATGAGTTTCAGAATGGCCTGCTGACGTTTACTCCGGGCTGTGCTGAAGTTGGTGGTGAAGGTGTGTGGCTAACTGGATGAGCAGGTGCAAGAAGAGGAGGAGGAAGCTGAGTAGGAGGAGGTGGCAACAGGAGGCAAAGAATGTTGCCCTGCGATCCTTGGCGGCGGAAGGACGTGCGCCAAACAGCTCTCCGCCTGGGGCCCAGCTGCCACTACATTTACCCAGTGTGCAGTTAGGGAGATATAGCGTCCCTGGCTGTGCTTACTGGTCCATGTTTCTGTGGTTGGATGGACCTTGCCACAGATGGCGTTGCGCAGTGCACACTTGATTTTATCGGATACTTGATTGTGCAGGGAAAGCATGGCTCTCTTAGAGAAGTAGTGCCGGCTGGGAACAACATACTGTGTGACAGCAAGCGACATGAGCTGTTTGAAGCTGTCTGTGTCCATAAGCCTAAATGACAGCATTTCATAGGCCAGTAGTTTAGAAATGCTGGCATTCAGGGCCAGGGATCGAGGGTGGCTAGGTGGGAATTTACGCTTTCTCTCAAATGTTTGTGAGATGGAGAGCTGAACGCTGCCGTATGACATGGTTGAGATGCTTGGTGAAGGAGGTGGTGGTACATCCCCTGTTTGCTGGGCGGCAGGTGCCAACGTTCCTCCAGAGGCGGAGGAAGAGGCCGAGGCGGCAGCAACAGAAGAGGTAGCAGGGGGAGCCTGAGTGACTTCCTTGTTTTTAAGGTGTTTACCCCACTGCAGTTCATGCTTTGCATGCAGGTGCCTGGTCATGCAGGTTGTGCTAAGGTTCAGAACGTTAATGCCTCGCTTCAGGCTCTGATGGCACAGCGTGCAAACCACTCGGGTCTTGTCGTCAGCACATTGTTTGAAGAAGTGCCATGCCAGGGAACTCCTTGAAGCTGCCTTTGGGGTGCTCGGTCCCAGATGGCGGCGGTCAGTAGCAGGTGGAGTCTCTTGGCCGCGGGTGTTCTGCTTTTGCCCACTGCTCCCTCTTTTGCTACGCTGTTGGCTCGGTCTCACCACTGCCTCTTCCTCCGAACTGTGAAAGTCAGTGGCACGACCTTCATTCCATGTGGCGTCCCCTGCATCGTCTTCCACCCAGTCTTGATCCCTGACCTCCTGTTCAGTCTGCACACTGCAGAAAGACGCAGCAGTTGGCACCTGTGTTTCGTCATCATCAGAGACGTGCTGAGGTGGTATTCCCATGTCCTCATCATCAGGAAACATAAGTGGTTGTGCGTCAGTGCATTCTATGTCTTCCACCGCTGGGGAAGGGCTAGGTGGATGCCCTTGGGAAACCCTGCCAGCGGAGTCTTCAAACAGCATAAGAGACTGCTGCATAACTTGAGGCTGAGACAGTTTCCCTGATATGCATGGGGGTGATGTGACAGACTGATGGGCTTGGTTTTCAGGCGCCATCTGTGCGCTTTCTGCAGAAGACTGGGTGGGAGATAATGTGAACGTGCTGGATCCACTGTCGGCCACCCAATTGACTAATGCCTGTACCTGCTCAGGCCTTACCATCCTTAGAACGGCATTGGGCCCCACCAAATATCGCTGTAAATTCTGGCGGCTACTGGGACCTGAGGTAGTTGGTACACTAGGACGTGTGGATGTGGCAGAACGGCCAAATCCTCTCCCAGCACCAGAGGGTCCACTAACACCACCACGACTATGTCCGCGTCCTTTACTAGATGTTTTCCTCATTGTTATCGTTCACCACAACAACAAAAATATTATTTGGCCCAATGTATTGAATTCAAATTCAGGCCTTTTTTTACAGACACCTAACACTATCTGGCTATCTATTTAGGTACCGTATTACACTAATACAGGCACAGCAGTAACCACAGATTTAGCTGAATATAAATTTTAGGCCTATTATTTAGGCGCTGGGTGACAGGTATACGTTTAGAGACAGAATTAGACTTGGATATGCACAGTAGCGTGTACGTGAATTTATTGAGAATGACCCTATCAGCACCTTGAATCTAATATACCCTTTTAGGGATAGATTTAAAGTAGGCCTGATACAGCAGAAACCACTAATTTAGAGAATTGTTAAATTGGGAATTGTATTTCAACCCAGAACAAAAACTGTGCTTTGACGGACACTAAATAACTTGCCCAGCCACAGCAATAACCACAGATTTAGCTGACTATAAATTTGAGGCCTATTATTTAGGCGCTGGGTGACAGGTATACGTTTACGGATAGAATTAGACTTGGATATGCACAGTAGCGTGTGTGTGAAGTTATTGAGAATGACCCTATCTGCACCTTGAATCTTATATACCCTTTTAATGAATAGATTTAAAGTAGCCCTGATACAGCAGAAACCACTAATTTAGGAAATTGCTAAGTTGGGAATTGTATTTCAACCCTGAACAAAAATATATCCTTTGCCAGACAGCAGAGAGTATTACAATTGGCTGGCCACAGCTGAAACACCAGATTTAGGGTACTGCTATTTTGGCAATTGTATTTCACCCCTCAATAAAATAGCAAGCACAGCCAAGCCCCTGATGTAGGATATAGCCAAAAAATAACCACACTATTGAGGGTTAACTGCACTTGGTGAAAGGCTCAGCTTGCCCCTGATGTAGTATATGGTCAAAAAATAACCACACTATTGATGGTTAAATGAACTTGGTGTGACAGCTTGACCCTGATATAGGATATAGCCAATAAACAACCACACTATTGAGGGGTAAATGCACTTGGTGACAGGCTCAGCTTGCCCCTAATGTAGTATATGGCCAAAAAATAATCACACTATTGATGGTTAAATGCACTTGGTGTGACAGCTTGACCCTGATGTAGGATATAGCCAAAAAACAACCACATTAATGAGGGTTAAATGCACTTGGTGACAGGCTCAGCTTGCCCCTGATGTAGTATATGGCCAAAAAATATCCACACTATTGATGGTTAAATGCACTTGGTGTGACAGCTTGAACCTGATGTAGGATATAGCCAAAAAATAACCACACTATTGATGGTTAAATGCACTTGGTGTGACAGCTTGACCCTGATGTGGGATATAGCCAAAAAACAACCACACTATTGATGGTTAAATGCACTTGGTGACAGCTTGACCCTGATGTAGGATATAGCCAAAAAATAACCACACTATTGATGGTTAAATGCACTTGGTGTGACAGCTTGACCCTGATGTAGGATATAGCCAAAAAACAACCACACTATTGAGGGTTAAATGCACTTGGTGACAGGCTCAGCTTGCCCCTGATGTAGTATATGGCCAAAAAATAACCACACTATTGATGGTTAAATGCACTTGGTGTGACAGCTTGACCGATGTAGGATATAGCCAAAAAACAACCACACTATTGGGGGTTAAATGCACTTGGTGACAGGCTCAGCTTGCCCCTGATGTAGTATATGGCCAAAAAATAACCACACTATTGATGGTTAAATGCACTTGGTGTGACAGCTTGACCGATGTAGGATATAGCCAAAAAACAACCACACTATTGGGGGTTAAATGCACTTGGTGACAGGCTCAGCTTGCCCCTGATGTAGTATATGGCCAAAAAATAACCTCACTATTGATGGTTAAATGCACTTGGTGACAGCTTGACCCTGATGTAGGATATAGCCAAAAAACAACCACACTATTGAGGGTTAAATGCACTTGGTGACAGGCTCAGCTTGCCCCTGATGTAGTATATGGCCAAAAAAATAAATGTACTTGGTGGCAGCTTGTGCTGGCGCACCACAAGACACAGAATGGCCGCCGATCACCCCAGAAAAAAGTGAATGAAAAACGCTCT
Organism: Bufo gargarizans; assembly: GCF_014858855.1. NCBI lineage: Eukaryota > Metazoa > Chordata > Amphibia > Anura > Bufonidae > Bufo > Bufo gargarizans. Next base: position 356,765,147 of record NC_058082.1, on the reverse strand, counting down.
CGGCAGCCTAAAAACAGTGAGCAATTGAATAGCAGCAGTTCAATGATTTACAGCTGCAGATCGATCACTGAATGAAGTCTTTTGGAGGAGTTAATTACTGCCTAATCTCGCCCTAACAGTCGCAGCTGCAACCTCTCCCTACACTGATCAGAGCAGACTAACGTGTGGCGCTACGTGACTCCAGCTTAAATAGAGGCTGGGTCACATGCTGCACTGGCCTCTTGGGGCAAGTAGTATGACGCTTGTTGATTGGCTGCTTTGCAGCCTTTCAAAAAGTGCCAAGAAAGCGACAAACACCGAACCCGGACTTTTACGAAAATGTTTGGGTTTGGGTCCGTGTCACGGACACCCCAAAATTCGGTACGAACCCGAACTATACAGTTCGGGTTCGCTCATCCCTAGTGCTGACAGAACCAGAATGTGTAGAGACACATTCCTAGACAATATGAATGGTAATACCCAGTTGTGAATTTATTCATAAAGTTCTAGGGGGAACATAGGGAACGGCACAACTAAGAAAAGTATTAGAATTGTTTTATTTTCAATACAATCATTTGCTAAAACAAACATTATCAGATAGTGTATGTCATGACAGATGTCAGGGGAACTGACAGATTCTCTTTAAAGAACTTGCAGTATTCAAGACTGTGCATATAAATTATTACTATATTCAAATTAAAGATGTGTAAGCCTTCACTATTAACGTTGCTTGTGGTTAGCTGAAGAACAGCTCAGAAGAAAAAGTTAGACAATTATAACTTGATATTACTTTGAAAGGTTTCAGTAATTTGCTATTTTGCAGTATATTACAGTGAAAAGTACAATGCATATGCAGATTTGTGGCAAATTAGCCTACCAAAATCTACATTAAATAGACAAAAAGTGCCAGTCTTTATTAGTACCAGTTATGTGCATTTGCCTCTGTGAACTTGTCTTTAACTATATTGTAAGTGTATGCGTATTTTCATTTATTATGACATTTGTGATTATTTCCATAACACTGCACAAGCCTACATAACTTTTGACTTTGGTTATATAATAAAAAATAATTGTATCTACAGTATAAGGTAACATTAATATTTCATTAATACAGCAGACAAATCCAAATCCAATTTAGGTTAAGGCTACATGCACACGGCCGTATGTGTTTTGCGGTCTGCAAATTGCGGATCCGCAAACAAAAACGGATGACATCCGTATGCCATCTGTTTTTTTTGCGATCCATTGTAACAATGCCTAAAATGGATAAGAATAGGACATGTTCTTTTTTTTTTGTGGGGCTACAGAACGAACATACTGATGCGGATGACACACAGTGTGCTGTCCACATATTTGTGGGCCCATTGAAAAGAATGGGTCCTCATCCTATCCGCAAAAAAAAAAAAAATGATCGGACACGGAAACAAACAACGTTCGTGTGCATGTAGCCTAATTTTGGACACTAAAATGTTAACGTTGGTGGGAAAAAAACACTATATGTTATTACTGCATCAATACACAGGATAGGGCAGCAAGCTACCTGTGGGTGTTAACATGAAATTGAGCATCAAGCCTCATTTGTCCATTTCAGTGAATTCCATTTCAACATGGTTGGAATTAAATTTTGGGGGGTTTGTTAAATTTAACTAAACAACCACATGTGGAAGGCTGAAAAGTCGGCCTGAATTTGTGGGAGGGGCATATTACCTTCTTAAGCCCCAGCCTCCAGCTCCTCAGGGCGCTTCTGTTCACATTCTGGATAGGGAGTCGCCTGCTCTGGTGCTGCATCCGTGCATGTTGTGAGTAGCTTTCATCTGGTTCGGTTCGGTTCGGTTCGTTTGGTTTCGTTTTCATACGCTGCCGTCACGTCTTCAGGAGAGGCTCATACCTACCTCTGCCTCCTGGATTGCCCAGGCACGCACCTACCTCTGCCTCCTGGATCGCCCAGGCACGCACCTACCTCTGCCTCCTGGATCGCCCAGGCACGCACCTACCTCTGCCTCCTGGATCGCCCAGGCACGCACCTACCTCTGCCTCCTGGATCGCCCAGGCACGCACCTACCTCTGCCTCCTGGATCGCCCAGGCACGCACCTACCTCTGCCTCCTGGATCGCCCAGGCACGCACCTACCTCTGCCTCCTGGATCGCCCAGGCACGCACCTACCTCTGCCTCCTGGATCGCCCAGGCACGCACCTACCTCTGCCTCCTGGATCGCCCAGGCACGCACCTACCTCTGCCTCCTGGATCGCCCAGGCACGCACCTACCTCTGCCTCCTGGATCGCCCAGGCACGCACCTACCTCTGCCTCCTGGATCGCCCAGGCACGCACCTACCTCTGCCTCCTGGATCGCCCAGGCACGCACCTACCTCTGCCTCCTGGATCGCCCAGGCACGCACCTACCTCTGCCTCCTGGATCGCCCAGGCACGCACCTACCTCTGCCTCCTGGATCGCCCAGGCACGCACCTACCTCTGCCTCCTGGATCGCCCAGGCACGCACCTACCTCTGCCTCCTGGATCGCCCAGGCACGCACCTACCTCTGCCTCCTGGATCGCCCAGGCACGCACCTACCTCTGCCTCCTGGATCGCCCAGGCACGCACCTACCTCTGCCTCCTGGATCGCCCAGGCACGCACCTACCTCTGCCTCCTGGATCGCCCAGGCTCATACCTACCTCTGTCTCCTGGTTCGCCCAGGCTCATACCTGCCTCTGTCTCCTGGTTCGTCCAGGCTCATACCTACCTCTGTCTCCTGGTTCGTCCAGGCTCATACCTACCTCTGTCTCCTGGTTCGTCCAGGCTCATACCTACCTCTGTCTCCTGGTTCGTCCAGGCTCATACCTACCTCTGTCTCCTGGTTCGTCCAGGCTCATACCTACCTCTGTCTCCTGGTTCGTCCAGGCTCATACCTACCTCTGTCTCCTGGTTCGTCCAGGCTCATACCTACCTCTGTCTCCTGGTTCGTCCAGGCTCATACCTACCTCTGTCTCCTGGTCTGTCCAGGCTCATACCTACCTCTGTCTCCTGGTTCGTCCAGGCTCATACCTACCTCTGCCTCCTGGATCGCCCAGGCACGCACCTTCTTCTTTCTCCTGGTTCGCCCAGGCTCATTCCTACCTCTGCCTCCTGAATCGCCCAGGCTCACACCTACCTGTCTCCTGGTTCACCCAGGCCTGTCATCCTCCCGAAAGGTGTAGGTAAGCTCAGGATTCAATGTATTTGCCTGAATCGCTCAGGTTCCATGCGTCTGCCTGGAACGCTCGGGGGTTTCTCAGCAGGGTCCGGCTGGTTCCTGGTTACCCGGTTCGTGTCCGGCACGTCTGGATTTCTGTTTCCCACAGGTCTTGTTGCATGCAGCGCGACTTCGGGCCCTGATTCTGGCAGTTCAGGGTCATCCAGCAGTTGGCCATGATGCCCAGGCTGCATCCTGGTTCTCCGTCGCTTCATTCCAGTGCCACCAGATCACACCTCTCTCCGGGTCTCGTACCAACGCTAGTTTATTTCAGGTAAGCAGGGCCTCAGGCCACCGGAATTTCGATCCTTCCTCAATTGTGTCACAGGGCGTCTCTGTGTCTGGTTATTCCACGGTGCCAGGTTTCAGGTAAGGTCGAGCCGGGTGGCGGCTTTACGCACCTCCATAAAAAAAAAAAATATATAAAAAAAAAGGGGGAAATATGTATATATTTTTGGGGGGGTTTCCGGGGAGGGGGGGGGGGTTTCTGACGCACCCCAGGTCTCATTTCCCTGAATCGCTTGGGTTTTATGTATTCCCCTGAATCGCTCAGGTTTTACGTATTTTCCCTGAAATCACTCAGGTCATGTATTTCCCTGAATCGCTCAGGTTTGTATTTTCCTGTCTCTTCAGGTTGTCGGTATTTCCAGGGTGTATGTATTAATTTTACAGGCTATAGCTACTAGAGAGATCGTTGATCCAGGGAGTTATTCTGATTGCCTGATTGGAGTCGGGAAGGAATTTTTTATTCCCCTGAAATGAGGAAAATTGGCTTCTACCTCACAGGGGTTTTTTGCCTTCCTCTGGATCAACTTGCAGGATGACAGGCCGAACTGGATGGACAAATGTCTTTTTCGGCCTTATGTACTATGTTATTATGTTACTATGTATTTTCCTGATTCACTCAGGTCACGTATTTCCCTGAAATCGCTCAGGTCTTATTTCCCACAGGTTGTTCGCATTTGTCTGAATCGGTCAGGATCCAATATATTTGCCTGAAACGCTCAGAGGTTTTCCCGTACCATCAGGAAACTACCAAGCCGGCGTCAAGGTTTCCAAAGTTTTTCAAGGTCCCACCCGCAGGTGGCTTGAACGATGTCTCCTACACCCTGGCGTTCATAGCCCACTGTCACCGCAAATCTCAGGCTGTCATTTAACACCATCAAGCTGTACCTAGCGGGGAGACAGCACTGCGCCATGCGGGTAGGTGGCGCGCAGCCTGTCTCCGGTGAGAGGTTTGGGCGACTCTCGTCCGCGCTGGATGGATTTCCTTTTTGGCCACTCTCCTAGTTTGATTGTTAGGGCAGCCGTGTATCTCGGGTTTTGCGGGTTCCTCGGGCCAGGTGAGTTCACCAGCACCTCCCCTAAACGTTAGGGGTTGCCGGTGCGACAGTTGTCCTGGGCCCATTACCTTTGTGGCCTCTGGCTCCCTTCCACGAAGGCCAATCAGCATGGACCATCCTCGGAGGTCAGGTTTTAAAACCTCCAACGATTGGTGCCCAGTCATGGTCCCCCGTCAATTGCTGGCCCCGTTGCAATGGCCTCCCCAGAGGCCCCGCTGCTTCCTTGGCGTTGGGGGCCCCTGTCATCAATCCAGTTTTGTGGCCCACATCATAACGCTGGCCTCAGGTCTCGGTCGTAACCCGCTGGCCACCACGGGACACTCGCTCTGAACTGGAGCTGCGCCCTCAGCATCGAAAACGGGGTCTCGGCGCACGGGTTAAATGCTTGGGTAGGTGGCGCTCTTCTTGCTTCACGAGATACATCCCGAACCCGCATGTTGAGATTTCCCAGGCATTTTGTAATCTTGCTCTCTGGGTGGTTTTGAAGGCTTTTGGTCACTACTCTGCTCTCCTCGTTTATTTTTGCCCACTACTAGGCTTACCCTCGCTCCTGGCTTCCGGCACAACACAGCCAGCTAGGTCAGGGGAAGCGCTTCTCCCACTCATCACAGTTAAGCCTCTCCCATAATGTGGAAGGCTGAAAAGTCAGCCTGAATTTGTGGGAGGGGCATATTACCTTCTTAAGCCCCAGCCTCCAGCTCCTCAGGGCGCTTCTGTTCACACCCACCCACCCCCCCTGTTCTCAAACACTCCCTTTTAGGGTATGCCCACTACTAGGCTTACCCTCGCTCCTGGCTTCCGGCACAACACAGCCAGCTAGGTCAGGGGAAGCGCTTCTCCCACTCATCACAGTTAAGCCTCTCCCATAAATATGTGATTACTGCAGCAAAACACAGGATAGGGCAGCAATGTTAGTGATAACGAGAAATTTAGCATTATGCCTTAATCGTCCATTTCCATGAATTCCATTTCTACATCGTTGAATTTTTTTTTTTGGGGGGGGGGGGGGATTATTACATTTGGGGATTAAATTTAATTAATTTAATTGACAGGCCTCAGCCAGGTTGAGACCAGTAAGCAAGCTAATATCTCCCGCCTCAACACCCAGGTTCAGACCTACCTTAACTCTGGCCAGTCTCTGGCGCATATTCTGTTTCCTGACCCCATGTAAATACAGGCAGGGCAGGCAGACCGCAACAGTGGCTGGAACTCACACAGCACTCTCTCTTCTTTCTTGCCCAGCCTCCAGTGTCATCTTGGAGAGGGTGGGGGGTTGTCATGAAGGTTTGAGTGGTGACAACCAAAAGGACCAAGTTGTCCTCCACCAGTGTCCAAAACATCATTTTTTTCAAAATGAACCAAGTCTGGATTGAGGAGGATTTTTGCACTCTTCTGACTGAGGCCAATGAATAGATATGGCGTTGCTGGCGTCGCCCCATTTTCTGTAAGGCTGCTGCTGCTGCCTCCATCATGCCACTGCCACCATCATGCTACTAATGCAACCTACCAATCATCACGTGCTGTACGACTGCTGCTGCTGCCTCCATCATGCCACTAATGCAACCTGCCTACCATCGAGTTTTGAATGGCTGCTGCTGCCGTGTCCATCATGCTGCCAATAGCAACATAGATAAATCCGCAGCACTCGTCCAATTCGGTCAGTGGTGTTTTATTTAGTAGTTAGGCAGCATACATAGCGACGTTTTGACCCTCAGATCTTTATCATCATTCCACAAATGCCATCATGCCACTGCTGCCCCCTACTGACCATCATCCCCATAAGCCTGCTGCTGCCTCCATCATGTGTTGCCTTTCTGCCAACATGTACCATATGGTTGCTGCTGCTCCTCGCTGCTAATCCACTACTGTCACCACCCTTAACGCAAAACATTTGCCACAACTATCCCTACTACTACTATTGCTATTACTACCCATAGACAGCCTTGTATGTTCCATGCTATGATGCTTCTGTTGCCGCTACTTTTATGGCCTCATGCCACTATAGCCATATGGTACCCTTTCCACATCCACACTGAACTGCTGCTGCTCCCAATTAAAATGGAGAATTTTTGAGGCTCGTTCACAACGAGACACTTTTTCTTATGACAATCAACACTTGTGGGTGTCGTATGGGCGGGCACTCCAACCTTGTCAAGGCATACATTTTGGACGCTTGGTCCCCCAAGACACTTTTACTTTTATCCTATAACACCATGTGTGTTTAAACATCATCTGCCTCCGATAAGGGAAATTTTGGGAAGGTTTGGAATATAAAAAAGCATAACAACTGCACCTGCGCAGTGTGTTTTTAAACACACTGTATGTTAACGTCATCAAATGTGTGTTTACCTATAGCTATGTATGTCAGTGTCACTCAGACATCATTTACTATTGCTGTCACTGGGTTCCAGAGCTTGGGGAGGGGGGAAGGTAAAAGAAAATCATAAAAAATAAAAATAAATAAATTGCAAGTTTTCCCCCAAAAACTGATCCCTAGGAGGCTAGAGGGGGTTATATACCAACTTTCAGGGCAATTGGACCAACTTTGGTTTGGTCCGAACGGAACTTTTTAAAAAAAATTCGGCGACCCAGACCTGAAACGAATCTCGACTGGTTCGCTTATATCGAGTCAGTACAGTTTTGGCATCAGTTCGGGCATGCAGTTTTTCCTCTCCGTCAATAAATGATGGACAAGTGAAAATAAGTGAATAAATTGACAACTGGTTGTTGTCATTGGTGGTATGTTGCCAGACAGCCTACCATTGTCCAAACAATTCTAACAGTATAAGACTGTGTAGGGACAGACCAGGGCTGCTCCAGGTTCATGTGGGCTCTTGAGCGATAAATCTCAGTGGGCCCCCTTGTGGCAAGTTGCTCCCACACTGTATAATGACCCCCAGTGGCCCCCATACAGTATAATGCCCCCCCACATACAGTATAATAACCCCCAGTGACCCCCCCACACAGTATAATGACCCCCCCAGTGGCCCCCACACAGTTTAATGACCCCAAGTCGCCCCCCATTCAGAATAATGACCCCTAGTGGCCCTAAACTGGGGGTTATACTGTATGGAGAGGGAGCTGGGGTCATTATACTGTGTAAGAGGCCATCACTAGCTAAAACTGACTGGGCCCTACAGCAAATGTTTGTACGAAGCCCCCCCCCCCCCCCGCCTTCTTTCAGTGGGTTCACATCACAGTATAATAGACTAGAATCTACACTCACCTAAGAATTATTAGCAACACCATACTAATACGGTGTTGGACCCCCTTTTGCCTTCAGAACTGCCTTAATTCAACAAGGTGCTGATAGCATTTTTTAGAAATGTTGGCCCATATTGATAGGATAGCATCTTGCAGTTGATGGAGATTTGAGGGATGCACATCCAGGGCATGAAGCTCCCGTTCCACCACATCCCAAAGATGCTCTATTGGGTTGAGATCTGGTGACTGTGGGGGCCATTTTAGTACAGTGAACTCATTGTCATGTTCAAGAAACCAATTTGAAATGATTCGAGCTTTGTGACATGGTGCATTATCCTGCTGGAAGTAACCATCAGAGGATGGGTACATGGTGGTCATGGAGGGATGGACATGGTCATAAACAATGCTCACGTAGCCCGTGGCATTTAAACGATGGCCAATTAGCACTAAGGGGCCTAAAGTGTGCCCAGAAAACATCCCTCACACCATTACACCACCACCACCACCAGCCTGCACAGTGGTAACAAGGCATGATGGATACATGTTCTCATTCTGTTTACGCCAAATTTGAACTCTACCATTTGAATGTCTCAACAGAAATCGAGACTCATCAGACCAGGCAGCATTTTTCGAGTCTTCAACAGTCCAATTTTGGTGAGCTTGTGCAAATTGTAGCCTCTTTTTCCTATTTGTAGTGGAGATGAGTGGTACCCGGTGGGGTCTTCTGCTGTTGTAGCCCATCCGCCTCAAGGTTGTGCGTGTTGTGGCTTCACAAATGCTTTGCTGCATACCTCGGTTGTAACGAATGGTTATTTCAGTCAACGTTGCTCTTCTATCAGCTTAAATCAGTCGGTCCATTCTCCTCTGACCTCTAGCATCAACAAGGCATTTTCGCCCACAGGACTGCCGCATACTGGATGTTTTTCCCTTTTCACACCATTCTTTGTAAACCCTAGAAATGGTTGTGCGTGAAAATCCCAGTAACTGATCAGATTGTGAAATACTCATACCGGCCCGTCTGGCACCAACAACCATGCCACACTCAAAATTGCTTAAATCACCTTTCTTTCCCATTCTGACATTCAGTTTGGAGTTCAGGAGATTGTCTTGACCAGGACCACAACCCTACATGCATTGAAGCAACTGCCATGTGATTGGTTGACTAGATAATCGCATTAATGACAAATAAAACAGGTGTTCCTAATAATTCTTTAGGTGAGTGTATATACAATAAAGATATTAGCCCTACCCTGGAATAATAATACAATTAGGGGGTCATGTATTAAACAGAAATACGCTTAATACGCTTAATACAGTTATTGCCATACAGTTATTGGATAACATTACCATACAGTGACTGGATACTTCCATACAGTGATCAGATAAAACCGCCATACAGTAACTAGATAACACTGCTAAGCAGTGACTGGATAAACAGGTATAAGAGGTCACAGTACATAGAATGACAAGGGGCACTATACAGTGTATGGTAAGAGGGCACAATGCAGGGTATAAGGGGGCACAGTATGGGGTGGGGGGCACAGTCACACCTTGTGATGTTAGAAGGTCCTTATGATGCATGCGGTTTAGACACCACCATAATGAGAGGCAGAGGACTGAGACAGGTGACCAGGGCCCTGGATGGACAGGAGGCGTGCACACAGCAAGTAGGTGGAAGGGGCTCTGGGGAGGATTCATACAAGAAGTAGGGAGCAGGAGGTCTGTGCAGGGCAGCATTAGGAGATAGGAGGGTGGAACAAGAGCTCTAGATACAGCTCTAGGGAGGAAAGGAGAAAGAAGGTCTCCATGAGGATAACATAGGACAGGATATTGGGGGGGAGGGGGCAGGTGTCATGGAGGCATGTAATGAGGCAGTAAAACAATTAAGTAGCATGAAGCTGCTGGTCTACAGCATCCAGCAGCAGCTTGAAGAGTTCCCTGACATCCCCCCACCCCTCCTGCCCCACAGAGAAGAGACAGTCACAGTGCAGTCTCACTCAGACTTGTCTGCATGCCTTCACACTGCTGCTCCAGCCCTGCTGTCTCTCTCCTCCTGTGTAGAGGGCCGTGTCTGAAGCTTCTCAGGCAAGATGTCCTGCTCTGCTGAAGGGAGTGAAGAGGGGGCATGTCTGAAGCTCCGCAGCACAGGAGCTTGTAAGGGGGACAGCAGTAGCCGGCCTCTGTATGCTGTTGATGCTCCTTGCTCCAGTCTGACGCTGCGGCCCCACTACTGCTCAGGGGCCCCTTCTGCCCTCAGGGCCCAAAGCAGTGGCTTTCTCAATAGCTACATCCCTGGAGCTGCAGTTAGTGAATGAAATGACCGCAGCTCCCTGCACTCCACCAATGAGCGCTTGTATCTGTATTGATGGAAGTGCTCATAGCAGCACAGTGGGCCCCGTCACTTGCCCGGTTATGACGGGTGCTGACCCCTGGGACACACCCATTGCCAAAGTGAATGGTGACATCCTATTGTCAATTTATTCATAAATTTCTAGGTGTAACAACAGAGAAGAGCTGACAAGTCCTCTATAATGTCACCATTGATCAGCTGCTCATGTATGTTCCTGTTAGGTGTAGAGAGCAAAGCATAGATGAGTCTACTGTAGTATAGAGGCACAGTAGTAATACTCAAGGCACTGTGATGTGATTAGAATTATTTTATGGACACAGATATTGGCTGCCACAATATTATGGGTAATTGTGTGTGTCAGGCAAAAAAGGGCATTTCTGTGCTTGTGATATTATCAGTGTCGGAATAGAGTGCTGTGGGCCCACCAATAACATTTGTTCTGGGGGTCCACTGTCCAGCTACATGCAAATATTATTTTCTCACACAGCAGCAGGCAAAAGCAAGACCCTTGATAAAGGGTTCCCCTATGAGCCATTCCGAGCCTGGCTATTACTATGCTGGCACAACTATTTGTCCAAAGAATAAGGCATGAGGAATACCATAGGTGCAAGCTACCAGAACTTTGCAGGTACTATGTGGAACTGCAGTGTCCCAGGGGGTCAGTAGTGTATGCTGGGCTTTGTAGTGCAGATTGACTCACTAACCTGGGATCCACTGTCGTCTTCAATTGGGGCAAATACTGGAACAGGCAGGTATTTAAAAGTTTGTGACGCCAGTGTCAATTAAACGGTGACACGCCGTGTATGGTATTGTAGAAGAATGAAGCAAGCATAGGATAGCCAACAAAAACTGGAACTTTTACTGAATATCAGTGAGTATAATACATGGACGCAGTTGGAAGCGCAGTTCCATGAAAGACAGTCGGTGACTATTGGAATACAGCTGGTTCTTGGAAGTACAGAATGGCCGGTCTTAGCAATGTATTATACAGAGTGTTGATTACAGGAGATGCAGTACAGGCGGCTTGCACACTATTCCTGACTGGTCCTGAAACATGTGACCTTCTCTCCAAGGTCTAATGCCCTTTATCTGGCGTACCCTTGAAGCTGTCCTTATCTAGTACCTCCTCTGTTATCTTGAGTACCTCTTGCTTTATCTGATCGGCCTCTGTGGTATTCTGTGTCTTCAGGCTTATTAGCTATGCCCTTCGGACTTCTATGCATACGGACTCAGGAGGGGAACCCTCTCTGCACTGAGTCTGGAAACTTCTAAACTTCCTGAGCTAGGCCCTAGCCTATTTATACTGCACTGGGGGCTCCCTCTGCTGGCTGTGATAAGGATTGCCGGTAACCGGCCTGACTGGCTTAAAGGGAACTACACACTCAAATCTAGCAGTGTCGGGTAGCCTACCCGTATGCTGCACACCCCCAGACTTTAACGTGAGTAAGGCCTCGTACTCACACACATGCCTGAACCAACATAAGCTGATGCGTAATGTAAACATGACATTATAAATATGATAAACAACTATTTCACACAAAAATATAACATTTGCAACAAATGACGCAAGAAAAAGGGGCGTCTTCTTTCTTCTTAGGCACGGCCGCTGACCTGGCACAGCGGACTTAAGGTGAACCAGGTTAGTCTATTTTTCTTGACTGAAGTATAATAAGGAACTACACAGGGTTTCCCCGTGGGTGTAGAACAGGCAAGGGCTCACGTGGAGGAGTCCATTCTTGCGCACAAACATCAAGCAGGCTATTTCCGATAGTAACTGTTCGGGAGGAGACACCACCAGTATAGTCAAAGTCTCCTAAATGGACTGGCGGACGTCCCCTGGTCATCCGGGTGGACCTTCTCAACACAGGGGTTTCCTCTCCTCTTAGCACCGAGGTAGAAGAGAGAGGAGCAACAGGAGGATCTCCATCCGTGAGACCTTGGTCAGGAACAACAGGAACAACAGGAACCACTAGAGGGGGATCTGGATCCGGGGCATCCTGAACCGGCTCCTCTGGAAGTAAAGGTACAGTAGGTGCCGGAGCGGGCACCAACAAGTTCAACCATGGTGTCAGAAGCCAATGCATGGGATCAGCGTCATACCTTAGATTTCGGACAGCCTGCATAGGATCCTCGGGCTGTATCGATGACTCTGACACAGGGGGTTCAGATATAGAACTCTCGGCACTGGGTCCTGGTGTCAGGCAGAGCTTTAACCGGTTTCGGTGTACAATTTGGGATCCCCTGCCCTCCCGGGTGATCTCATAAGTGTGAGTTCCAACATTTGGGATTGCAGTGACAACATAAGGACTTTGCTCCCATTTACTGTCCAGTTTACTGGTACGGCGGTTATTTTTTAACCATACCACAGCCCCTATCGTCAGGGGTTCTGCATGGGCCGCTTGGTCATAGTCTCTCTGCTGCCGGTCTCTAGCATAGTCCATACGTTCCTGAACAATAGCTTGGGCCGTATTCAATCGCCTTTGGTGTTCAGCAACCCAGTCGGTATTAGGGAATGGGTTGATGCAATCAGGTACGAGTACATCCAAGGAGTGGTCAGCAGGCAATAACCCTTGGCGCCCAAACATCAAATAAAAGGGGGTATACCCGGTGGAACAGTGTATGGTATGATTGTATGTGAACATGAGCTGTGGCAACAGATTAGGCCAATCTCCCCTGGTTTCAGGAGGCACGGTCCTCAGCATCTCTATCAAGGTCTGATTAATTTTTTCACATAATCCATTACCTTGCGGATGGTAGGCCGTCGTCCGGATCTTCTTACAGTTGTGCAGGCGGCACAGTTCATGGAACAGGTGGGACTCAAAAGCAGGACCTTGATCGGTGAGGATCTTTTCTGGACAACCGTAGGGCAGGAGGAAGTGTTTCCAGAACAGTTCGGCTGTAGTCTTGGCCGTCTGGTCTCTCACAGGCACCGCTACAACAAACTTAGTGAAATGGTCAATAATAGTCATAGCGTACACATACCCTGAGCGACTAGGCTCCAGTTTCACATGGTCGATGGCGACAAGTTCAAGAGGACGAGTACTTACAATGGGTCTCAGTGGTGCCCTCTGATCATGGTGTTCACCTCGTTTCAAGGCACAGGCTACACACTCCCGACACCACTTCTCCATGTCTTCTCTCATGCCCACCCAGTAAAACCGCTGGCGGATATTTGCCTCAGTCTTTTGGACCCCAAAGTGACCGGATTGATTGTGGTACATCTCCAACACCATACCTGCATCTCGTCGGGGTATGAGAATTTGATGCACTCTTTCGTTGGACACTGGGTCTAGGCTTCTCCGTAGCAACAGGCCCTTTTGTATGAAGAGTTGATGGCGCTGTCTCCACAGTTTGATGAGCTCAGGATCTGTACTCTTACGCCGAATCCTCTCAGGGGCTCTGCCACTGGTAATGAAGTCCAACAATTCACCCAGCACTCTACTTTCAGACTGTAGTTTCACCCACCTTTCTTCTTTGAGTTCCGGCCTACTGGAGGGTGAAGGAACTGCAGCTCTGTTACTGGTAGCCCGAGCCTGATCCTGTTGAGCAAATTTATGGTAGAAGGCCGGCATTTCTACATCTTCCCAAGCATCTCGCACATCATCAGGAGCTGTCTCTGTGGGAAGTCTGGATAAAGCATCAGCATTGTCATTAGTACGTCCAGCGCGATATTTTACAGAGAAATCATAGTTGGCGAGACGAGAGGCCCATCTTTGCTCCAAAGCCCCCAATTTAGCTGTATTTAGGTGTGCCAGAGGGTAGGGATGAGCGAACTCGAACTGTATAGTTCGGGTTCGTACCGAATTTTGGGGTGTCCGTGACACGGACCCGAACCCGGACATTTTCGTAAAAGTCCGGGTTCGGGTTCGGTGTTCGTCGCTTTCTTCGCGCTTTTGTGGCGCTTTCTTGGCGCTTTTTGAAAGGCTGCAAAGCAGCCAATCAACAAGCGTCATACTACTTGCCCCAAGAGGCCATCACAGCCATGCCTACTATTGGCATGGCTGTGATTGGCCAGAGCACCATGTGACCCAGCCTCTATTTAAGCTGGAGTCACATAGCGCCGCCCGTCACTCTGCTCTGATTAGCGTAGGGAGAGGTTGCGGCTGCGACAGTAGGGCGAGATTAGGCAGATTAACTCCTCCAAAGGACTTGATTAACTGATCGATCTGCAGCTGTGGATCATTGAGCTGCTGATCCTCAATTGCTCACTGTTTTTAGGCTGCCCAGACCGTTTGTCAGTCACATTTTTCTGGGGTGATCGGCGGCCATTTTGTGTCTTGTGGTGCGCCAGCACAAGCTGCGACCAAGTGCATTTAACCCTCAATGGTGTGGTTGTTTTTTGGCTAAAGCCTACATCAGGGTGAAGCTGTCACACCAAGTGCATTTAACCAGCAATAGTCTGTTCATTTTTTGGCCATATACAAAATCAGGGGCAAGCTGCGCCTGTCACCAAGTGCATTTAACCCTCAATGGTGTGGTTGTTTTTTGGCTAAAGCCTACATCAGGGTGAAGCTGTCACACCAAGTGCATTTAACCAGCAATAGTCTGTTCATTTTTTGGCCATATACTAAATCAGGGGCAAGCTGCGCCTGTCACCAAGTGCATTTAACCCTCAATGGTGTGGTTGTTTTTTGGCTAAAGCCTACATCAGGGTGAAGCTGTCACACCAAGTGCATTTAACCAGCAATAGTCTGTTTATTTTTTGGCCATATCCCAGTCTAATTCTGTCACTAAATCCATACCGGTCACCCAGCGCCTAAATACTAGGCCTCAAATTTATATCCCGCTAAATCTGTCCCTAGTGCTGTAGCTGGGCGAGTTATTTAGTGTCCGTTCAAGCACATTTCTTGTTCTGGGTTGAAATACAATTCCCAATTTAGCAATTTCATAATTTAGTGGTTTCTGCTATATCAGAGCTATTTGAAATCTATCCCTAAAAGGGTATATAATATTCAAGGTGCACATTGGGTCATTCAGAATAACTTCACACACACCCGCTACTGTGTATTTCCAAGTCTAATTCTGGCACTAAACCCATACCTGTCACCCAGCGCCTAAATACTAGGCCTCAAATTTATATCCCGCTAAATCTGTCCCTAGTGCTGTAGCTGGGCGAGTTATTTAGTGTCCGTTCAAGCACATTTCTTGTTCTGGGTTGAAATACAATTCCCAATTTAGCAATTTCATAATTTAGTGGTTTCTGCTATATCAGAGCTATTTGAAATCTATCCCTAAAAGGGTATATAATATTCAAGGTGCACATTGGGTCATTCAGAATAACTTCACACACACCCGCTACTGTGTATTTCCAAGTCTAATTCTGGCACTAAACCCATACCTGTCACCCAGCGCCTAAATACTAGGCCTCAAATTTATATCCCGCTAAATCTGTCCCTAGTGCTGTAGCTGGGCGAGTTATTTAGTGTCCGTTCAAGCACATTTCTTGTTCTGGGTTGAAATACAATTCCCAATTTAGCAATTTCATAATTTAGTGGTTTCTGCTATATCAGAGCTATTTGAAATCTATCCCTAAAAGGGTATATAATATTCAAG
The DNA here is from genome assembly GCF_014858855.1 of Bufo gargarizans. Taxonomy (NCBI): domain Eukaryota; kingdom Metazoa; phylum Chordata; class Amphibia; order Anura; family Bufonidae; genus Bufo; species Bufo gargarizans. The sequence continues at coordinate 356,749,487 of NC_058082.1, read as the reverse complement.
GTGCACATTGGGTCATTCAGAATAACTTCACACACACCCGCTACTGTGTATTTCCAAGTCTAATTCTGGCACTAAACCCATACCTGTCACCCAGCGCCTAAATACTAGGCCTCAAATTTATATCCCGCTAAATCTGTCCCTAGTGCTGTAGCTGGGCGAGTTATTTAGTGTCCGTTCAAGCACATTTCTTGTTCTGGGTTGAAATACAATTCCCAATTTAGCAATTTCATAATTTAGTGGTTTCTGCTATATCAGAGCTATTTGAAATCTATCCCTAAAAGGGTATATAATATTCAAGGTGCACATTGGGTCATTCAGAATAACTTCACACACACCCGCTACTGTGTATTTCCAAGTCTAATTCTGGCACTAAACCCATACCTGTCACCCAGCGCCTAAATACTAGGCCTCAAATTTATATCCCGCTAAATCTGTCCTTAGTGCTGTAGCTGGGCGAGTTATTTAGTGTCCGTTCAAGCACATTTCTTGTTCTGGGTTGAAATACAATTCCCAATTTAGCAATTTCATAATTTAGTGGTTTCTGCTATATCAGAGCTATTTGAAATCTATCCCTAAAAGGGTATATAATATTCAAGGTGCACATTGGGTCATTCAGAATAACTTCACACACACCCGCTACTGTGTATTTCCAAGTCTAATTCTGGCACTAAACCCATACCTGTCACCCAGCGCCTAAATACTAGGCCTCAAATTTATATCCCGCTAAATCTGTCCCTAGTGCTGTAGCTGGGCGAGTTATTTAGTGTCCGTTCAAGCACATTTCTTGTTCTGGGTTGAAATACAATTCCCAATTTAGCAATTTCATAATTTAGTGGTTTCTGCTATATCAGAGCTATTTGAAATCTATCCCTAAAAGGGTATATAATATTCAAGGTGCACATAGGGTCATTCAGAATAACTTCACACACCCGCTACTGTGCATTTCCAAATCTAATTCTGTCACTAAACCCATACCTGTCACCCAGCGCCTAAATACTAGGCCTCAAATTTATATCCCGCTAAATCTCTCGTTACCGCTGTCCTGTTGTGGCTGGGAAAGTTATTTAGTGTCCGTCAAAGCACATTTTTTGTTCTGGGTTGAAATACAATTCCCAATTTAGTAATTTCATAATTTAGTCGTTTCTGCTATATCAGAGCTATTTGAAATCTATCCCTAAAAGGGTAGATCATATTGAAGGTGCACATAGGGTCATTCAGAATAACTTCACACACACGCTTCTGTGCATTTCCAAGTCTAATTCTGTCACTAAATCCATACCGGTCACCCAGCGCCTAAATACTAGGCCTCAAATTTATATCCCGCTGAATTTGAATACAATACATTGGGCCAAATAATATATTTGTTGTTGTGGTGAACCATAACAATGAGAAAAACATCTAGTAAGGGACGCGGACGTGGACATGGTCGTGGTGGTGTTAGTGGACCCTCTGGTGCTGGGAGAGGACGTGGCCGTTCTGCCACATCCACACGTCCTAGTGTACCAACTACCTCAGGTCCCAGTAGCCGCCAGAATTTACAGCGATATATGGTGGGGCCCAATGCCGTTCTAAGGATGGTAAGGCCTGAGCAGGTACAGGCATTAGTCAATTGGGTGGCCGACAGTGGATCCAGCACGTTCACATTATCTCCCACCCAGTCTTCTGCAGAAAGCGCACAGATGGCGCCTGAAAACCAACCCCATCAGTCTGTCACATCACCCCCATGCATACCAGGGAAACTGTCTCAGCCTCAAGTTATGCAGCAGTCTCTTATGCTGTTTGAAGACTCCGCTGGCAGGGTTTCCCAAGGGCATCCACCTAGCCCTTCCCCAGCGGTGAAAGACATAGAATGCACTGACGCACAACCACTTATGTTTCCTGATGATGAGGACATGGGAATACCACCTCAGCATGTCTCTGATGATGACGAAACACAGGTGCCAACTGCTGCGTCTTTCTGCAGTGTGCAGACTGAACAGGAGGTCAGGGATCAAGACTGGGTGGAAGACGATGCAGGGGACGATGAGGTCCTAGACCCCACATGGAATGAAGGTCGTGCCACTGACTTTCACAGTTCGGAGGAAGAGGCAGTGGTGAGACCGAGCCAACAGCGTAGCAAAAGAGGGAGCAGTGGGCAAAAGCAGAACACCCGCCGCCAAGAGACTCCGCCTGCTACTGACCGCCGCCATCTGGGACCGAGCACCCCAAAGGCAGCTTCAAGGAGTTCCCTGGCATGGCACTTCTTCAAACAATGTGCTGACGACAAGACCCAAGTGGTTTGCACGCTGTGCCATCAGAGCCTGAAGCGAGGCATTAACGTTCTGAACCTGAGCACAACCTGCATGACCAGGCACCTGCATGCAAAGCATGAACTGCAGTGGAGTAAACACCTTAAAACCAAGGAAGTCACTCAGGCTCCCCCTGCTACCTCTTCTGCTACTGCCGCCTCGGCCTATTCTGCTGCTGCCGCCTCGGCCTCTTCCTCCGCCTCTGGAGGAACGTTGGCACCTGCCGCCCAGCAAACAGGGGATGTACCACCAACACCACCACCACCACCTCCGTCACCAAGCGTCTCAACCATGTCACACGCCAGCGTTCAGCTCTCCATCTCACAAACATTTGATAGAAAGCGTAAATTCCCACCTAGCCACCCTCGATCCCTGGCCCTGAATGCCAGCATTTCTAAACTACTGGCCTATGAAATGCTGTCATTTAGGCTGGTGGACACAGACAGCTTCAAACAGCTCATGTCGCTTGCTGTCCCACAGTATGTTGTTCCCAGCCGGCACTACTTCTCCAAGAGAGCCGTGCCTTCCCTGCACAACCAAGTATCCGATAAAATCAAGTGTGCACTGCGCAACGCCATCTGTGGCAAGGTCCACCTAACCACAGATACGTGGACCAGTAAGCACGGCCAGGGACGCTATATCTCCCTAACTGCACACTGGGTAAATGTAGTGGCAGCTGGGCCCCAGGCGGAGAGCTGTTTGGCGCACGTCCTTCCGCCGCCAAGGATCGCAGGGCAACATTCTTTGCCTCCTGTTGCCACCTCCTCCTTCTCGGCTTCCTCCTCCTCTTCTTCCACCTGCTCATCCAGTCAGCCACACACCTTCACCACCAACTTCAGCACAGCCCGGGGTAAACGTCAGCAGGCCATTCTGAAACTCATATGTTTGGGGGACAGGCCCCACACCGCACAGGAGTTGTGGCGGGGTATAGAACAACAGACCGACGAGTGGTTGCTGCCGGTGAGCCTCAAGCCCGGCCTGGTGGTGTGTGATAATGGGCGAAATCTCGTTGCAGCTCTGGGACTAGCCAATTTGACGCACATCCCTTGCTTGGCGCATGTGCTGAATTTGGTGGTGCAGAAGTTCATTCACAACTACCCCGACATGTCAGAGCTGCTGCATAAAGTGCGGGCCGTCTGTTCGCGCTTCCGGCGTTCACATCCTGCTGCTGCTCGCCTGTCTGCGCTACAGCGTAACTTCGGCCTTCCCGCTCACCGCCTCATATGCGACGTGCCCACCAGGTGGAACTCCACCTTGCACATGCTGGACAGACTGTGCGAGCAGCAGCAGGCCATAGTGGAGTTTCAGCTGCAGCACGCACGGGTCAGTCGCACTACAGAACAGCACCACTTCACCACCAATGACTGGGCCTCCATGCGAGACCTGTGTGCCCTGTTGCGCTGTTTCGAGTACTCCACCAACATGGCCAGTGGCGATGACACCGTTATCAGCGTTACAATACCACTTCTATGTCTCCTTGAGAAAACACTTAGGGCGATGATGGAAGAGGAGGTGGCCCAGGAGGAGGAGGAGGAGGAGGAGGAAGAGGGGTCATTTTTAGCACTTTCAGGCCAGTCTCTTCGAAGTGACTCAGAGGGAGGTTTTTGGCAACAGCAGAGGCCAGGTACAAATGTGGCCAGCCAGGGCCCACTACTGGAGGACGAGGAGGACGAGGATGAGGAGGAGGTGGAGGAGGATGAGGATGAAGCATGGTCACAGCGGGGTGGCACCCAACGCAGCTCGGGTCCATCACTGGTGCGTGGCTGGGGGGAAAGGCAGGACGATGACGATACGCCTCCCACAGAGGACAGCTTGTCCTTACCCCTGGGCAGCCTGGCACACATGAGCGACTACATGCTGCAGTGCCTGCGCAACGACAGCAGAGTTGCCCACATTTTAACCTGTGCGGACTACTGGGTTGCCACCCTGCTGGATCCACGCTACAAAGACAATGTGCCCACCTTACTTCCTGCACTGGAGCGTGATAGGAAGATGCGCGAGTACAAGCGCACGTTGGTAGACGCGCTACTGAGAGCATTCCCAAATGTCACAGGGGAACAAGTGGAAGCCCAAGGCCAAGGCAGAGGAGGAGCAAGAGGTCGCCAAGGCAGCTGTGTCACGGCCAGCTCCTCTGAGGGCAGGGTTAGCATGGCAGAGATGTGGAAAACTTTTGTCAACACGCCACAGCTAACTGCACCACCACCTGATACGCAACGTGTTAGCAGGAGGCAACATTTCACTAACATGGTGGAACAGTACGTGTGCACACCCCTCCACGTACTGACTGATGGTTCGGCCCCATTCAACTTCTGGGTCTCTAAATTGTCCACGTGGCCAGAGCTAGCCTTTTATGCCTTGGAGGTGCTGGCCTGCCCGGCAGCCAGCGTTTTGTCTGAACGTGTATTCAGCACGGCAGGGGGCGTCATTACAGACAAACGCAGCCGCCTGTCTACAGCCAATGTGGACAAGCTGACGTTCATAAAAATGAACCAGGCATGGATCCCACAGGACCTGTCCGTCCCTTGTCCAGATTAGACATTAACTACCTCCCCATAACCATATATTATTGGACTCCAGGGCACTTCCTCATTCAATCCTATTTTTATTTTCATTTTACCATTATATTGCGAGGCTACCCAAAGTTGAATGAACCTCTCCTCTGCCTGTGTGCTAGGCCTAAATATATGCCAATGGACTGTTGCAGTGGTGGCTGACGTGAAGCCTCATTCTCTGCTATGACATGCAGACTGATTCTCTGCTGACATGAAGACAGATTCTCTGTTACGGGACCTCCCTCCTCTGCCTGGGTGCTGGGCCTAAATATATGCCAATGGACTGTTGCAGTGGTGGCTGACATGAAGCCTGATTCTCTGCTATGACATGCAGACTAATTCTCTGCTGACATGAAGCCAGATTGTCTGTTACGGGACCTCTCTCCTCTGCCTGGGTGCTGGGCCTAAATTTATGACAATGGACTGTTGCAGTGGTGGCTGACGTGAAGCCTGATTCTCTGCTATGACATGCAGACTGATTCTCTGCTGACATGAAGCCAGATTGTCTGTTACGGGACCTCTCTGCTCTGCCTGTGTGCTAGGCCTAAATATATGCCAATGGACTGTTGCAGTGGTGGGTGACGTGAAGCCTCATTCTCTGCTATGACATGCAGACTGATTCTCTGCTGACATGAAGACAGATTCTCTGTTACGGGACCTCCCTCCTCTGCCTGGGTGCTGGGCCTAAATATATGCCAATGGACTGTTGCAGTGGTGGCTGACGTGAAGCCTCATTCTCTGCTATGACATGCAGACTAATTCTCTGCTGACATGAAGACAGATTCTCTGTTACGGGACCTCTCTCCTCTGCCTGGGTGCCGGGGCCTAAATATCTGAGAATGGACTGTTCCAGTGGTGGGTGACGGGAAGCCAGATTCTCTGCTATGGAACCTCTCTCCAATTGATTTTGGTTAATTTTTATTTATTTAATTTTTATTTTAATTCATTTCCCTATCCACATTTGTTTGCAGGGGATTTACCTACATGTTGCTGCCTTTTGCAGCCCTCTAGCTCTTTCCTGGGCTGTTTTACAGCCTTTTTAGTGCCGAAAAGTTCGGGTCCCCATTGACTTCAATGGGGTTCGGGTTCGGGACGAAGTTCGGATCGGGTTCGGATCCCGAACCCGAACATTTCCGGGATGTTCGGCCGAACTTCTCGAACCCGAACATCCAGGTGTTCGCTCAACTCTACCAGAGGGTTATTATCAGTGAATGCAATGAATGGGGTAGCGGCTAGGTAATCTTTGAATTTTTCCGTCACTGCCCACACTAGTGCCAGGAATTCTAGTTTGAAGGAACTATAATTCTGGTCATTTTTCTCAACTCCTTTCAGGGAGCGGCTTGCATAAGCTATCACTCTTTCTTTTCCCTCTTGAATCTGGGCTAACACAGCCCCCAGGCCCCGCTTGCTAGCATCAGTATACAGATGGAAGGGCTTGTTGTAGTCGGGATAACCTAACACGGGAGGCTCGGTCAGTTTCTTTTTTAACAACTGGAACGCGATCTCTCTCTCTTCATTCCACTCAATGAGCACTGGAGTTCTAGGACTTTTCTTGGGCTGCCCCCTCAAGAGTTCCTGGATAGGATCGGCTATTTGAGCAAAATGGGGGATGAAACGTCTATAGTAGCCGGCAAAACCAAGGAAACCCCTCACCTCTTTGACGGTAGTGGGTACCGGCCAGTTACGGACAGCCGCTAACTTATCAGGGTCAGGTTGTACGCCCTCTCCGCTTACCACATGCCCCAGGTATTTTACCGCAGGTTTGAGCAAGTGGCATTTAGATGGCTTTACCTTCAGGCCATATTTGACAAGGATTTCAAAGACCTCTGCTAAGTGTTTCAGGTGGTCTTCATATGTTTTTGAGTACACAATGACGTCATCTAGATACAGCAGCACTGTTTCGAAGTTTTTGTGACCCAAACACCGCTCCATTTTCAAACAGGCCCATGGGAGTGGTGAAAGCAGTCTTTTCCCTATCTGCCGGGGCCATGGGTACTTGCCAGTAGCCACTGGTCAAGTCCAATGTGGAGAAATAGGCAGCGGAGCCCAGAGCAGTTAGTGACTCTTCAATGCGGGGCAGTGGGTACGCGTCTTTGTGGGTTATTTGGTTAATTTTTCTATAGTCCACGCAGAAACGGATACCACCATCCTTCTTCTTTACAAGGACCAGGGGTGCCGCCCACGGGCTACGACTGTCCCGGATTACATTAGAGTCTTTCATCTCTTGGATCATTTCTTTTACAGTCTGATATGAAGTAGGCGGTAAGGGTCGGTATCTCTCCTTGATAGGAGGATGAGAGCCAGTAGGTATGGTGTGTTGTATGGCACTAACCTCTCCATAATCAGCAGCATGTTTACTGAAGGCCTGGTGGTGCTCTTTGACAAGCCGTAGTATCCCTTCTTGTTGATGTTGGGGGGTAGTCTCGTCCCCGACATGTAGCTCTTCCCACCAGGGTACTTGTGACTGGGGCACCGGCGGACATCCGCTGACTGCAGCTGGCGGCTTTTCTGTCACTGGAAGACGGATGATGTCTTGGAAGAACACCTGAGAAAGCTGGGCAACAGGGTAATGCTTAGTAAGCGCAACAGGATGATCACTCAGGTTAATCAGACGGACAGGTACTTTACCTTGGGAGACGTTCACCAGGCACTTGGCAGCTCTCACATAAGGGTAGTTCTCCATCTGGATTGGTTCCACCAGGGCTGGATAATCTTGGCCTTGGACTCCCAGGACAGCACGACACCATAAGAGAGTTTGGGAATTAGGAGGCAAAGTCACAGGCTTATTATCACGAATCTTGGCAGTACAAATTTCTCCTTTCCCGTTAGCAAACCTCTGCTGGGCACTTAACACAGTGATAGTCTTTTGAATCACCCTCTTGGATGCAGAGGAAGCGGTGGGCAGAGTCTGATGTAATACGGCAAGTATTTCAGCATAACAGTTTTTGAAGACATTGGTGCCTAGAATGACGGGATGTCCTCCTCTGTCGCCGGCCTGTACTACTATCACCCCCTGTTGAGGCAAGGTTACTTCTCCCACCTGCAGGGTGGGTTCCCAGTATCCATGGATCTTTACCGGTTTGCCATTGCTGGCGATAATCTCTACCCAGGTTTCAGGCGGCTGGGTCAATTGGTTGGTGTCCCAGAATCTTTCAAAGGCGGGCAGCTGAATAGTAGTGACCTGAGACCCAGTATCTAATAGGGCTTCAAAGGGGACCCCGTTAATCTCCACATTGATTTTAGGATGGGATCCTACATACCGTGGCATCCAATTTGGATCTTTTGGACCTAGTGTTCTACCTCCCGAGGGGTGGTCCTCAGCCTCAGGGGTTGCCCGTTTAACTGCCAGCAAGTGGATTCTGTGTGTCCCATCTTTTTGCAGTATGTACACACGGGCCGCTGGCGACCCCTATTGCGCCTCCCAGGATCCCTGGGGTGAGTCTAATGGTATGGAGGTGGGAACGGCTTAGAGGGTGACAGGAACTCCTCTTCTGACATCATAGGTTTTTCCCATTCCTCCATTTTTCTGCACACTCTCTCTAGGCTTTTAGTGAGGTGATTTACTTGCTCTGTCAGCATGGCGATAGTATCGGTAGCTGTAGCTTGAACAGCTTGACCGGCCTCAGCTCGGTTAATGATAAACGGTTTTGACCTGCAGGCTGGTAACTCAGGTGGGGTGCTCAACTCTGTAGATACTGCTGACCCCAGAATTTTTATAGCCAGTTCTTTAAAGTCCAGAAAGGTACTGTTAGGGTGTTGGGCGGACAGCATCTTTAATTGGGTCCTTATTTGCTCACTAGCCACTCCGGTAATAAATTGTTCCCTCAGGGTCTGATCCTGGTTATCAGCTTCCTTGGGATCTATCTGAATTACAGCCCCCAAAGCCTCCTGAAGTGATAGGGCATAGTCACGGAGGGACTCACCGGGCTTCTGTTTCTTGCCAAAGAAGTGCATCTTTATCTCTGAGGCAGTCCTCGTTTCAAAAGTGGCCCTGAGGCGGGTGAATATCTGCTCTAGAGTACTCCGTTCCGCAGCAGGCCAGGATAATACCTCTCTGCGGGCAGCCCCCTCCAGTTGCGCTAGCAAGATTTCCATTTGCTGATCGGCATTTATGGGGTACAGTTTGAATAAGGCCAGCAACTTTTCTTTAAAGTCTCTTAGGGTATGGGCCTCTCCGTTATAGCGGGGAAACCATGGGGCCCCAAAATAGTAAGGCATGGTAAAGGGCATCATGCTGGGGGCTATAGGATGATTAGGAGCCGCAAGCTCTCCCGGGTCCGGCCGCTCGGCAACTCCCGGATCTGACATGTTAACTTATTACGAGGTGGCCGCTGGTGACTAAAGGGGCCGGAACAATCCCCTTCCCTCCGGATACAAGTTCTTACCGGTATCGCCGGGTTCGCGCAGGCCAAATCTCGTGAGACTCCGGACGTCCTGTGTACGCGGTGACGTTGCTGACGCAGGAAAAGCAGGGCCGCGGCGGTGCGATGATGAAGAGGGGCGGGATTCTCTGTGTCTTTGAAGGGATCCGCCCACGGAGGTCCTCAGCAGCGCGGGAAACTTTACTCCAGGCGGCCGGTGGCCATCTTGATCACGATTCCCTGACAGCAAGCAGGGTGTTGCAAAGTCCAATAAATCACAGTCCACAAATACGATTTTCTCTCTGGGGGTAGCGCAACACAGTACAGCGTCTCTGATTCCTCCCAGGCACAATTTCAATCCACCGGCTTGGAAATAAAGGGTACAGTCCTCGCAATACGGTGGTGGAATAGTTAAAGCACGCAGTTCACACTTCTCTGCACTTCAGAAGTATGCGGATCCTGTTCGTGACGCCAAAAAGAGCGATGCAGTGTCTCAGGGGGTCAGTAGTGTATGCTGGGCTTTGTAGTGCAGATTGACTCACTAACCTGGGATCCACTGTCGTCTTCAATTGGGGCAAATACTGGAACAGGCAGGTATTTAAAAGTTTGTGACGCCAGTGTCAATTAAACGGTGACACGCCGTGTATGGTATTGTAGAAGAATGAAGCAAGCATAGGATAGCCAACAAAAACTGGAACTTTTACTGAATATCAGTGAGTATAATACATGGACGCAGTTGGAAGCGCAGTTCCATGAAAGACAGTCGGTGACTATTGGAATACAGCTGGTTCTTGGAAGTACAGAATGGCCGGTCTTAGCAATGTATTATACAGAGTGTTGATTACAGGAGATGCAGTACAGGCGGCTTGCACACTATTCCTGACTGGTCCTGAAACATGTGACTTTCTCTCCAAGGTCTAATGCCCTTTATCTGGCGTACCCTTGAAGCTGTCCTTATCTAGTACCTCCTCTGTTATCTTGAGTACCTCTTGCTTTATCTGATCGGCCTCTGTGGTATTCTGTGTCTTCAGGCTTATTAGCTATGCCCTTCGGACTTCTATGCATACGGACTCAGGAGGGGAACCCTCTCTGCACTGAGTCTGGAAACTTCTAAACTTCCTGAGCTAGGCCCTAGCCTATTTATACTGCACTGGGGGCTCCCTCTGCTGGCTGTGATAAGGATTGCCGGTAACCGGCCTGACTGGCTTAAAGGGAACTACACACTCAAATCTAGCAGTGTCGGGTAGCCTACCCGTATGCTGCAGAACTTGTTGTGGACAGTCTACTATATGGGTCAATTCAACTTTGTGAATTGATTTTTGCACTAGTCCTGGATGGGTAGCTGGTTCTATGGTCAAAGCTCCTGCATGGCTTTCAGGGAATTAAAGGAAAATCTGTCACCAATTTTATGGTGTCCTATCTGAGGGCAGCATAAACTGGTGACAGAAACTCTGATTACACAGGGTCACTTATTATTATTTTTGGGCCAATCATTTTCTTCAAATCTGTGGTGAGACATTCCAACAGGCACCAAACACTAGAAGTCCAGAAATTCAGGAACTGTCGCTCTCTCGGTCCGAATATGAGGACACCCGAGCATGTAGTATATTAAATGGAATTCTCATTATTACTGATTTTTAGAAAACAAGTGGCCCCAAATTGTAAGTCATTCTGCACAGTAATCAGAGCCTCTGTCACTAGTTTATGCTGCCCTCAGATAGCACAGCATAAAACTGGTAACAGATTGTCTTTAAAGGAGTTGTTCACTCTTTGGTGGTCTTGAGGCAGACCCCCTGTCTGTGTAAACCTGCAAAGGGAAGCATACTACCTCGTTCAGGTCCCCCGCTGTCAACATCTGCTGAATAACTAGCTGCAATTTAGACCTGCCCCCCCCCCCTTTAGTTACATGACCAGTTGACATGACACAGGGGATCTGATTGAGGCAGCAGTGGCAGAGAAATGAAGCAGCAGGCACCCAGCGTTGGAGAGCAGGTAAGTATGCATCCCTTTGCACAACTGTCCAGTGTCCAGGAGGTTGGGTCTGACCGAGACACCTAAAAGGTCAACAACCACTTTAAGCCATTTCCCTAGTGTATAACCATGAAATGCAGGGCACAATTCTGGGTGTAATGAGCAGAAGCTATGGCCAGAAAAGGCCTCTCTAGACAGAAGTGTAAATGAATGGGTGAGACCGCTTATGTCACGTCTGTGGCCAGCATAAATCAGCATCCACCACTATAAATAGCATCTTCTTACTTAATTAATATGGCAACTGATCATCAATTTCTGTGATTGATTGTGGCAAGACACAAAAATGATCACTTTCCATTTTTGTAATCTGTAATGAATGGCATGATATTAAAAAGGGTTGTATGGCCTGTATAGAGTATTGATGATGGATGATTTATGTACAGTACATACAACTATATGAGAAAAGCTGTAAATTATTGATGTTCCAGCTCATTGAGAACTATTGAGTCAGATGCAGGACATTCTAAGTGGACATGTATTTCTTCTGTCACAGCTGCAGACAGAACCTTCTTGTGATGAAGCCACATACTTCAGGCTGTAGTATGACTTTTGTAGATGAGTGAGGTCTCTGTGTAAGTGAAATCTGCACATTCCTCTGCTCCTGAGGTGGGTAATGACTGATCAGTGTGGTAGGAAATAGCTGAAAGCCAGAGAGCTACATGGTTGTTTGTTTAGTAAAAAACATCCATCAGACCTTGGAAGACTCTTTCAATCAACGACTTGTCCTCCAAGTGTGAATGAAGCTAACTCTGGCTGGATTACAGGTAACATACCTTCCATCTTTATGTAGGAAGAGCACAAGAACATCTTGGGTGTGACAGTTTGGGTTCTGTACATCTGCACATTCAGGATTCTATGCAGTTGGGCAGTCTTTACGGTATATACAGAATCCCCTTGTTTCTTCATTATGGTATTTCGGCTTAATGAATTCCTCTGCTTGGGTCAAAACATCTGAATGAGTGCATCATTGTACATTAAGGAAATTTGAGAAAAATGAGACTGCGTCATGTAATAAGAGTAAAAAGGTGAACGCATTTAGTTCTTCAAAGTGCAAGAGCAATACACAGTCTCTGCAGACTTCCATACAACCTTTTCTGCTTCCAGTATGTCTCAACTGCTTTAATCCAGCTCTGCTTGCTCATATATGTTGTTGTATCATACTGGATAGTTCTGATAGTTGAGATGCCATCACCAGCATCAACCACTAAAAAGAGAAGTTTTTGTATGTACAACCACAGCCAAGTAGAATGTGCATTATTCTTGATGTACCCACAACTTCCTCATCTGTCATTTTTTTTACTAGTAGCTTATTCTCACTTTTTGAGGCACAGTATGAAATCTTGATGTGTGTTAAAGGGGTTTTCCAGTTTTTTTATATTGAAGGCCTAGGCCAGTGATGGCTAACCTCCGGCACTCCAGCTGTGGTGAAACTACAACTCCCCGCATGCTCCAAGCAAGGGGGCATCTTGGAAGTCATAGTTTTACTGCAGCTGGAGTGCCGGAAGTTAGCCATCACAGGCCTAGGCTATAAACATCTGATTGGCAGGGGTCCAACGCCCTGCACTCCTTTCCCAATCAGCTATTTTAGCTCTGGTGCAGTATCCATTTTTTGGATATGGGAGCCTATTAGTGATATATCCCACTATATGAATATTCAATGAAGTATGTAATGCTTCTGCTCAGAGGTGTACAGAGACGGCGCTAGACTTTGTGAGGCTTTAGGCGAAACTCAAACATTAGGCCCCCACGAAGATCGTTGGGATGCCCGTGATCTCCCGTACGGCGCCCCGACTCAGTCCTCAAGAAATAAGCTGTGTCAACCACCGCACGGAGCAGTGGTGTGGTCAACACTCTCCCTCCATGTATCTCTATGTAAGGCTCGGAGATACACACGTGCTCTCCCATAGATACATGACGGGGGAGTGTTGACCACCGCTCCAGGCACAAGGAGATCCGGAGTACCATACAGGAGATCGTGGGGGATCCCAATGGCCAGACCCCTTCCCCCGATCAGACACTTATCTCCTATCCTTTGGATAGGGGATTTATTTTCCTATCCTGGAGTACCCCTTTAATATGCAGTGACATCACAGTAAAGGGTTAATATGCACAGTGACAACACAGTATAGGGCTTATATGCACAGTGCATATTAACACTTTGCATTAACCCTGGCCCAGTTCTCTAAATCGACCATCCCCCCCCCACACACTGCATTTTGCTGTACTTGCTATACAGCAGCACATACCTGTCACATCCAGGGCCTCTCAGGTGACGTCTCCTCCGATGTAGATCTTCTCTGTCATCGTCTTCTCCATTCAGTCCGGACTCTTCTCTTGGCCGCCTCATCTCTGCAGAGTGTGACACACAGACATCTTGGCTTCCTAACATTTCTATCATCATCCCCCAACCTGGAGTCCCCACAGTGTTATCCTGATGCTCGCTGTGCCCCCCCAATACCCCCAAATACTATCCTGAAGATATAATAGTGCCTCTATAGTAATAGTGCTCCTCATAGTCCCACCAATAGTAATTACCTTCTAGAATGCCCCCATTATGTAGCTGCCCCACACTATGTAATTTTCCCCCATTAAGTAATTTGCCCGCCACACTGCCCCCATTAAGTAATTTTCCCCCCACACTGCCCCTATTTAGTAATTTGTCCGCCTCACTGCCCCATCATGTAATTTGCCCCCCACACTGCCCTCATTAAGTAATTTGTCCGCCACACTGCCCCCATTAAGTAATTTGTCCGCCACACTGCCGCATCATGTAATTTGCCCCCCACACTGCCCCCATCGTGTAATTTGCCCCCCACACTGCCCCCATTAAGTAATTTGCCCGCCACACTGCCCCTATTAAGTAATTTGCCCCCACACTGTCAGGGAGGGGGGACCCTGAGAGGGGATACATCAGCCAGCAGGACAAGGACAGACACCTGAACACCTTTGGAGGATTCTTTTTTGGTTCGCCGCCTCTGGAGGTGTACTCTATGTCTGGGGATTCTCTTGACATATTCCTCTTTGCATGCTCTTAAATGGATCAGTGCAAATAAAAATGTCTTTATTACTGTTAAACTCATACTACAAACCTTAGCTGCTGCAGTACCTCACAATATACACCTCAACTACTGCAGAACATCACAATGCACACTTCAATATTACACATTGAAATACAACAGAAGATCAAGCTCCCCCTTTTGCTATAACTGCTGATGCATGGATATGTGGGACAGTCACTGGGAGATGAAATCCAGCATCCAGCTCAAATACTAACATTTTGTTAATCTGTCTAAATAAAAACTAGCTTTAAACCAAGCAGAAGGAAAGGCAGGAACTCACAATCTGCATGGCTAAAGCATAGGAGTCAGCAAGATAACATGCAACTACAGCTATTCCAATGTTGCTGCTTATGAGGGACCCATAACACTTAACCATAGCCTGGCCAGATATGTCCCTAAAAGCTGTATTCAGCAATGGACAATACGGCCACAATTGTCAGATTACATTTGCGAGCCAGAGAGAGAGACTTTAGAAAGATAGCCTACCAAGAGTGCCACTATTTGCCACTTCAGCCTTTATACCTCACCATGTGGGAAAAGGATTTTCACTTAAATAATTACGTATAGAGCATTGCAACCCGTGGGGATCTTATACCTTGTGGGTCAACAGGTGAGCTGCTTGTCGCAGCACTAGCCTGCACTGCTGCTATGTTTTTTTAAAATCTATTTTGCTTAATGAGTTGTTGTAATAATTTATTACTCAATAAAGATTTCATATTGTATGTGTGTCCCTTTTGGCTTTTTCAGTGTTTTTTGTGTTGTCATGCATTTTTCCATCTGATTGATGGTTAAGTAGGTTGTACAATCACTGGGTCAAGTCATGACCCAAATATCCTTCGCAGGATATGGAACGAAGCTGAGAGAGTTTGGTAAAGGAAATTCAGCGCCCCACTACATGTGTGTGGGCACTGCTTAAAAGCACTTCTTACCCTAAAATTTTTATTATGCTGTATTATGTGACTTTGTACTAATTTATCAGCAAAATCCCTGTTAACAGGCAGATTAGGTGTAATTTATACATCCCACCACTAGATGGGGATAAAACGTAGGTTCTATATATACCTAGGTCAGGCCTAGTGAGACAGATTAGAGCAGATCTGAGTAGATCAGATTAGATTAGTCGGAGAGAATGCAGAGTGAAGACTCCACACCACAGATTAGTGAGTGGAGCCAACTTCGCTATGAGGTAGTACCAAGGTGTGAGGCGCAGAAGAGCATTTTCCTTCTGTGGTCAGACTTGCATCCCTGACCAGTAGTCCCTGGAATAGAAACAAGCTTCCTAAAGATTCATTGGTGATAATAGCCATTATTTAGGGCCACAGACACCTTTGCGCATGGTGGAGGCTTCTGGCAGCCACACCATACTTCTGGGAAACAGTAGCTACCTATCCCAATATTCAGCTTGGAGGGAAAGGACAAGGTATAGGACTGAGCACATCAACAGGAATAAGGTACTCCCTAACCACAGCTCAAATCAAGCCTAAGAAAGCCTAGGAACAGTGTATCTGCAGATTAACTCTAATATCACAAGAGACTGTATTTTGTACTGCTGCAACCAAAGTCAACATCAGTAAGAGTTGTGAGTTGCATTTCACCACTGTCTACCTCATTATTACTACTATTGGTTGTACCACCATTAATGGTACTAGCGTCACGACAAAAAACATCAAGGGACTCAGCCGCAACAAGCACCCAAAGCACCCCTAACATCAAGGGCACCTCAACCACCATCTTGGCTGATGCTTCCTACCGCAGAGCGTGTCCTGGAGGATTTAGTGCTGTCCACCTCAACACTGTGCTGCCAGCCCAGGGAGGCTATCTGCTAACCGTGAGTAAACTGATGAACTGTGTGTTATTTGGCCCCTCATCTGTCCACCGTGCACCTCACGTGTTGCCCCTGCGCTACTGGCTGGCTGCAGATACTCCCGGAAAAAAGGTATTTAGTAATGTCTCTAAGAGGATTATTTTGCCTATTTGCGTTTAGTTTGGGAATAAAAAAAACTGATGGGAGAGGCCTTTGTAGACTGGGGCCACAGCAAGTTTCATTAGTGAAAAATTTGTGTTGCCCTTAGTCTTTCTTTATCTCCGTTGCTTTCTCCTACTCAGGTTACAGCAATTGATTCTACTATCCTGGGGAAGCATGGTATTAAGGCTATTGATACACGGTGTGTCACCAAAAATTGCACAACTACATTGCGACATGTGTCGCGTGACATTCGTGTCACACAAATGTCACGTAAGATATTTTGCAATAATAGTCAATGGTGTCACACGGCAATATGCTTAAATTGGATTTTTTTGCGACTGCTGTGTCGCAGCATGTCATATGTCGCAGTGTGACACCATGACTATTTAAAAAATGTTGCACAACTTTTGTGCAACAAGAAGTCGCGTAACAACTGTCGCTGTGTATCCCTAGCCTAAAATGTACTCCTGAGATCCCTATGTCAGTGGGGATCCTTCACTCAACAAATTTGTTCATTTCTGGCTATGAGAGAACTACCTGTTAATGTCTTGCTAGGAATACCTCGGTTACAAGTTCATAATCCTGGGAAACAGGGGAATTAGAGAACTTGGGGTAGAGATTGCTTGGATCATCTCTCTACTTTATCCATGGCTTTGTTGCAAATGATTCCTCTTCAATTATCTAACCTCATTAATGAGTTTCACGATGTGTTTGTTGAACCTAGGTTTAATTTTCTCTCCCCCTACAGAATCTACGACTGCGTGACTGAGACTACTTTCACACTTGCGGCAGTCGCCGGAACTGGCCGCCGGATCCGCCGATCTGCCGCTGACTGAAAGCATTTGTGAGACAGATCCGGATGCAGATCCATCTCACAAATGCATTGCAAGGACGGATCTGTCTCTCTCTCTTTTTTCACATTTTTACCGATCTGCGCATGCGCAGGCCGCAAGGACGGATCAAAAATTCCGGTATTTTGAATGCCGGATACGGCACTAATACATTCCTATGGGAAAAAATGCCAGATCCGGCATTCAGGCAAGTCTTCAGTTTCTTTCGCCGGAGATAAAACCGTAGCATGCTACGTTTTTATCTTTTGCCTGATCAGTCAAAACGACTGAACTGAAGACATCCTGATGCATCCTTAGCGGATTACTCTCTATTCAGAATGCATGGGGATATGCCTGATCAGTTATTTTCCGGTATAGAGCCCCTGTGACGGAACTCGGTGCCAAAAACGCTAGTGTGAAAGTACCCTTAGTTCATTCTGGACTCCAAATTTCCAAAAGGGCTCATTTTTAATTTGTCGGGTCCAGAACATCAGGCCATGAAAGACTACATTAAAGAAAGTCTGGTAAAGGGTCATATCCCATCATCTGTTTCTCCTGTGCGGGTTGGGTTTCTTTTGTTAAAAAAAGGAGGGGGGTCTCAGACCATGTATTGACTAGAGGGAGCTTAATAAGATCACAGTCAAGAATTGCTATCCTTTGATACTTGACCTCTTAAATCAGATCCAAGGAGCTAAATGTGGTGTTGACTGAATTGAAGCATTCAAAGTGGAATATGGCCTGAAGTTCAGGAAAACATTAATTCGCAACTAATCCAAAGCTTTGTAGTAACAAATCAGGTTTTCCTAAAATGGTGGCTGCTCCTGTTACAAAGTGAAACTAAGAGTAGAGGAGATAAGCCCAGGAACACAAGATCACCCATAATTCCGTGCAGCCAGCCAATCCGCAGATAGCCATCCCCTGTGATGTCATAGCCCTATAAAACCCTGATTCTGCATGTTCTCCACCATTGTCCTGAGCATAGGGAGAGATGTGGCAAGCATTCATGCACTAGGGACAGTGTTGCTGAAGAATATTGGATAAGGAGAGTGCAGGGAGACTTCTGCATCAGTTTTATTTATTTATTTCTACATTTACTTATTTCTACAACAGCCTTGAGCTAAGATATGTAATTCAATTCCAATAAGATACAAGCCTTTATTATTACACTGCCAGCGTACCATAACCTCATTTGCATCTAGGAGGGTATTGAGTGGAAAACAGCATTTAATACCCCGGAGGGACACTTTGAGTATTTGGTGATGCAATTTGGTTTAAGCAATGCCCGTGTAGTCTTTCAAGATTTGGCAAACGATTTGTTTCGGGAATTTATAGGCAAACTTTGGTTGTCTATTTAGATGATATTTTAGTGTACTCTTCCGATTTTGATTCTCATGTTCTTCAAGGGAAGGCTGTTCTACAGATATTAAGTGATAATCAATTATCTGTTAAAAAAGAGAAATGTCTGTTTGGTGTCAAAGAAGTACCATTGTTGGGGTATATTATATTCCCGGATTCTTTTTCTATGGATCCAGTCAAGGTCCAGGTAACATAGTAACATAGTTTATAAGGCTGAAAAAAGGCATCTGTCTATCTAGTCCAGCCTGTTATCCTGCAAATTGATCCAGAGGAAGGCAAAAAACGAACAAAAAACTGAGGTGGAAGGCAATTTTTCCCACTTTAGTAGGAAAAAAATTCCTTCCCGACTCCAATCAGGCAATCAGAATAACTCCATGGTAGTGATGGGCAAACATTGGCCGGGATGATTCACAAACGCGATCGTGCGAACACGATCAAATGTTCGTGAACCGCAAGTTTGCGGTGGGCCTCATTCACTTTAATGGCAGGCAAACCTGAAAAACCTTCAGGTCATATTTGCAGCCACCAAATACTTACTAG
Source organism: Bufo gargarizans (assembly GCF_014858855.1). Taxonomy (NCBI): domain Eukaryota; kingdom Metazoa; phylum Chordata; class Amphibia; order Anura; family Bufonidae; genus Bufo; species Bufo gargarizans. Next base: position 356,730,504 of record NC_058082.1, on the reverse strand, counting down.
AAGTGCACAAATTGTCCCACAACATGGACAGTGACATATCAGAGGGGGATCAATGGCAAAAATTCCCCCCAAAAATATGTATTTTAATCAGGGGCCATTTTTATGTGTCTTAAAGGGAAACTCTCAAAAATGTACCCTGCCAGAGCCTAGAAATTTTTTATTTTAGACAAAGGGAGTACAGGCCCCAAACATTAGGCATTCACTGGACAGAAAATATCAAGTGACTATGTGGCTGGAGGTATATTAGACGGTCATTGGATATCAATTTTACTGCACGCCAGTGGAGTACAGGCCCCAAACATTAGGCAATCACCGGACAGAAAACATAAAGTATTTATGTGGCTGGAGGTATATTAGACTGTCGATGGATATAAATTTTACTTCAGGCCAGTGGACTACAGGCCCCAAAAATTATTCATTCAATGTACAGAAAAGAACAATTGATAATGTGGCTGGAGGTACATTAGGCATTCACCGTATAACAATTTTACTGTTAGCCAGTTAGATTACAGGCCCCAAACATTATGCATTCACCATACAGGAAACATCAAGTGATTATGTGGTTGGAGGTATATTAGGCAGTCAATGGATATCAATTTTACTGCAGGCCAGTGGACTACAGGCCCCAAAACATTATGTATTCACTGTACAGAAAACATCAAGTGATTATGTGGCTGGAGGTATATTAGACGGTCATTGGATATCAATTTTACTGCAGGCCAGTGGAGTAGAGGCCCAAAACATTATGCATTCACCGTACAGAAAACATCAGGTGATTATGTGGCTGAAGGTATATTAAACGGTCAATGGATATAAATTTTACTGCAGGCCAGTGGACTACAGGCCCCAAAAATTATTCATTCACAGTACAGAAAAGAACAATTGATAATGTGGAGGTACATTAGGCAGTCATTGTGTAACTATTTTACTGTTTGCCAGGTAAATTACAAGGCCCCCAAAATAACCCATTCACCGTATAGAAAAGATCAAGTGATTATGTGGCTGGAGGTATATTAGAGGATCGATGGATATCAATTTTACTGTAGGCCAGAGGACTACAAGCCCCAAAAATTATTCATTCACCGGACAGAAAACATCAGGTGATTATGTGGCTGGAGGTATATTAGATGGTCATTGGATAAAAATTTAACTGCATGCTAGTACAAATACATGTTAAATAAATATGTTTAAAAGAACTAAAAATATAAAATTGGATTAAAAACATGGCTAACGAAATCCCCCCTCTTGAATTAACCCCAAATGATAATTTTTTAAATTCGATAACGTGTGGTCGTCACAGGTGTTGAATTCCTCCGTGGCCCCAAACATTAGGCATTCACCGGACAGACAAGGCCTTTTATGCTGCCGTTTTTACATAAGACAGGGCCAATATTTGTTCTGGGTGATGGCGGTATGTGTGGGCTGGCATGAGGAAATTCAATTAAACGTGGTCGTCACAGGTGTTGAAATCCTCCGAGATCCATGCCTCATTCATTTTTAGAAATGTGAGGTAGACCACACTGTCGTGAGCTAGTCGAGTGCTCTTATCGGTCACGATCCTTCCTGCTGCTCTGAACGTCCTTTCGGACAGGACACTCGCCAAGGGGCAAGCCAAGAGTTCCATGGCAAATTGTGCCAGCTCTGGCCACAGGTCAAGCAGGCACACCCAGCAGTCAAGGGGTTCCTCGTTAACCTAATGTAGTTGGACACCTGTCGGTCTAGGTGTTCCCTGAGGCTGCATCTGGAGTGCGGCTGTCGATGGGTTGGCTGCAAGAAATATCTCATATCTGAAGTGACCAACACATCTTCAAACCGCGCTCTTGTATGCACTGTAGTATTGGTACTCACAACTGTTTCTCTGTGGGTGGAAATTACTCTGCCAGCGCCCGCAAAAGAAGAATGCAGCATCTCTCGAAGCAAGGCCTGGAAATGCTGCATTCTGACAGCCCTCTGTGATGCTGGTAACATGTCCGCCATTTTGTGTTTGTATCGGGACCAGTACTGGGTTGCCACCCAGTACTGGTCCTTGCCCTTTATGCTTTTTTTACGGGGGTCCCTCTTGAAACACTGGAGCATGAAGGCCCCCATTTGCACTAAATTGGAAGCGGTGGAGCGCCCTGGCTGTTGCTTATCACCCAGGAGAATGTCATCCTCGGTCTCCTCCCCCCATCTACGGACAACACCAGGGATCCCAGAAAAGTTTAAAGCCTGCACTTTTTGCTACTCCTCCTCCTCCCCCCAGCCACCATCCTCTTTTGACTCCTCTTCAGACTCCTGCTGACTTCTCTCTGATGAAGTAACCCCCACTGGGAATTCATTCAGCATTGGGACTTCGTTGTCTTCCTGCTCCTCAACGGCTTGATCAATGACACTACGCAATGCACGCTCCAGAAAGAAGGCGTAATGTATGATGTCACTGATGGCGCCCTGGCTGCGACTGACCAGTTTGGTGATTTTATCAAATAGCCGCAGAAGTCTGCATGCGTTGTGCATGAGCAGCCACTGGTGCGGTGAAAAAAAAACTAGCTCCCCAGGAACTGTCCTGTCGCAGAGTTCGTACAGGTAGTCGTTAACGGCACATTTCTGCTGGAGCAGCCTATCAAGCATATACAAGGTGGAGTTCCAACACGTCGGGCAATCAGATATCAGATGTCTGACGGGCAAGTGGTGTCATCGCTGAACGTCAGCAAGGTTCTTGGGAGCTTTGGGGGAGCAGTGGAAGAGGCAGTAACAGTGGAAAAGGAGGAGTCAGCCGAGGAGGAGATGGAGTAGGAGGAGGAGAAAAAGAAGAGGCAGGCCTGCATGCAATCTGTGGCGGTAACACCAAATCCACACGGGTGCTATGGGATAAATGCTGGACGGCTGTCAGAAGGTTCACCCAGTGGGCAGTAAAAGTTATGTACATTCTCTGCCCGTGTTTGCTAGACCATGTGTCTGTGGTCAGATGTATCTTGGCACCGACAGTGTGAGACAGATATATTAACTTGCCGCTGAACGTGGCCATATAGTTCAGGGATGCCCTTCTGGGAAAATATTTCCTTACGGGGATCTTCCATTGTGGTGTGCCAATGGCCACAAATTTTCGAAAGGCCTCCGAGTCCACCAATTTATATGCAGTAGTTGGCAGGCTAGAAGTTCCAACAAGCCAGCGGTCAGCCGTTGGGCAGAGGCTTATCCGGTGTCATCATTTTTTTTACGCTTGAACATTTGGGCCACGGAAGCCTGCCTTGTGCCAGATGAACGCGCCAATGGCACGGTGGAAGATGGAGTGGAGGACAAATGGGAGGAGAAGAATAAGAATAAGAGGCAGGACATGGAGCGCCAGGAGTGTGGCTTTGTGGGTTCTGATGGCGTTGCTCCCACTGGGCTCGGTGATGGAAGGTCAGGTGCCTTCTTAAGGCGGTCCTCCCTAGGTGACTGTTGGGCTTACAACGACTTATGAGTTGACAGCACAGGCTGCAGATGGCAACACTATTGTCAGCTGACACGTAAAAAAAAAGCCCACACTGCGGAGCCATGTGCTGGCGTCCTGGGAGCGTAATATGTGACCGTGCATGGTGGATGGCTCGCTTCAGATATATTTGCAGTCTGCTTTTTGCCTCCTGTGCACTGCGAGTTCTGCCTGCTTCTCCTCCTTCTTCTCCCTATCTGCTGCTCCGTCTCTCCCTCTGAACTCCCCTCCTCTTCCTCTCTTGTGGGTACCCACGTGACGTCCATCGACAAGTCATTATCGTCACCTTTACCAACACTGACATTAGAGATCTCGGAGTAGGCAGCAACAGCGGGGACCACCCTCCTTGGGCTGATCTGGGTACTGTCATCAAACCGCTTAGTGGCGGCCGTTGCTACCTCCTCTTCCTCATTCAATGCCAATATGGCTGTGCATCAGTATGGTCTGGAAATTGATGGCAAAATAATTCCTCTGACTCAAGTGGAGGGACTATGGTGGTGGTGGTGTTGTCTTTGGGGGTGCACACAGCAGAGCGTGAGGAGAGTGCTGATACAGAGTATGAGGAGGGTACAGAAGCAGAAGGCTGAGTGAGCCACTCAACCAACTCTGGTGCGTCCTTTGATGTAATTGCACGCACCTTCTCCAACTTCCCACTAAGGCTCCTGCCTGGTGCACCTGCCAGACCCCTACCACCCCTGCAGAATGGCCTGCCTCTTCCTGGCCTGTTATTTTCAAAATGACCCTGTGCCAAAGTCCCTAGAAAAGATCAGTATTTGTGGAAGCAGGTATATAGAACCCCTTAATCCGTTTTTTTTAGGGCAACTGTTATATCACACCAGTTGCAATTATTTGTTCTAATGGCATTTGTCCCTCTGTATAGCTATCTCAGCAGAACCGCACACAAATTCTGCACAATACAAATGCACTATATAGAAATTATATTATAGGTATATCACACCCCAGCTTCAATCAGATTGTTTGGGGGGCAACTGGTATATCACACCAGTTGCAATTAGTTGTTTCAATGGCATTTGTCCCTCTGTATAGCTGCGGTATCTCAGCAGAACGGCACACAAATGCTGCACAATACAAATGCACTATGTAGAAATTATATTATAGGTATATCACACCCCTGCTTCAATCAGATTTTTTAGGGGGCAACTGGTATATCATACCAGTTGCAATTAGTTGTTCCAATGGCATTTGTCTGTCTGTATGGCTGCGGAATCTCAGCAGAACCGCACACAAATGCTGCACAATATAAATAAACTATATAGAAATTATATTCTAGTTATATTGCACCCCTGCCTCAATAAGATTTTTTGGTGGGCAACTGTTATATCACACCAGTTACAATCAGTTGTTCCAATGGCGTTTGCCCCCTCTGTATAGCTGCGGTATTTCAGCAGATCCGCACACAAATGTTGCACAAAACAAATGCACTATAATGAAATTATATTCTAGGTATATCGCACCCCTGCCTCAATCAGATTTTTTTTTAGGGCAACTGTTATATCACACCAGTTGCAATTAGATGTTCCAATGATGTTTGTCCCTCTGTATGGCTGCGGTATCTCAGCAGAACCACACACAAATGCTGCACAACACAAATGCACTATAATATACTTTCTATGTTAGAAAGTATATTATAAGTATATTACACCCCTCAGTATGTCAAACATATCAATAGCACACCTATACCAGTCCTTAAAAGGACTTTTGTGGCCGTATTAGCTAGCGTTTGGTGTCTCTATACTTTTTAACAGTCTTTCTCTTCTCCACACAGCAACCTCTCCCTACACTGGCAAAAAACAGAATTTAAAATGCAGCCAGATCGGGTTTATTATATTGTGGGGGGGTATCCATGTGCTGAAATGTCTCAATTGGCTGTCCTGTCCCACCAGATGGATGTCTGGGTCAAAGTTCTGCACAATGCAAAGAATATGGCGCCGGCAGACATCGCCATATGTTCACCTGTTCGGCGAACAGCGAACGAGCAAAGTTCGCCACAAAAAGACCGCCGGGCGAACCGCAAGGCCATCTCTACCGTCTAATATACCTCCAGCCACATAATCACTTGTTCTTTTCTGTACGTTGAATGAATAATTTGGGGGGCCTGTAGTCCACTGGCCTGCAGTACAATTGATATCCATTGACCGTCTAATATACCTCCAGCCACCTAATCACTTGATCTTTTATGTACAGTGAATGCATAATTTTTGGGGCCTGTAGTGTAACTGACCAACAGTAAAATTGTTATACAGTGACACCTAATGTACCTCCAGCCACATAATCAAATGTTCTTTTCTGTCCGGTGAATGAATAATTTTTGGGGCCTGTAGTCCACTGGCCTGCAGTAAAACTGATATCCATTGACTGTCTAATACACCTCCAGCCACATAATCACTTGATGTTTTCTGTCCAGTGAATGCCTAATTTTTGGGGCCTGTACTCCCCTGGTCTAAAATAAAAATTTTCTAGGCTCCAGCACGGCACATTTTTGACAGTTTCCCTTTAAGACGCATAAAAATGGCCCCTGATTAAAATACATATTTTTGGGGGGAATTTGATCCCCTTCTGGTGTGTCACTGTCCATATTGTGGGATGATTTGTGCACTTCTAGTAAGTATTTGGTGGATACAAATATGACCTGAAGGTTTTTCAGGTTCACCTGCCTTTGTCCCCCTGAACTTGCGCTTCATGACTCGTCCTGGCCAATGTTCGTCCATCACTATTGCTAAGAGAGAAGGACCCAGTAGTGGCGTCTGTTGTCGCCAGATGGGGAGTGTTCTGCCCAGCAGGGCTATAAAATGATCTTAGTTCATTGCCAGAGTTTAAGAATCATTACAGATAACGTTTGCCTTTAGTTTTGGTATTCTGTAGTTATTGAGGTTATAGCACCATCTAGCGCTCTTAAAAATGTTTTTTTTGTTAATAAAGCTTGTTTTTCTGTTAATAAAGATTATTGTATTTGTGGGTGGTGCAAAGCATTGTGGGATTGTAATGCATCCTGGCAAAGAAAAGCCCAGTCTCCAGTCTTCATGTTACAGGACATCAGCAGTGCTATCCTTGTACAAGCATATCTGGTAAGAATTCTACCTTTGTTTCAGGGACATTATGTTATGCAGAGCTGTTTAGCTATGCATAAGTGTTACTATGTATAAGTGTTACTCAGGAATGACGTTTTAACTGTTAGATGCTAGATATGAAATCCATGTATAGGCAGCCATTTTTGGACATATGCTCTATCTATACTCTGTACTTATACTTTGTATTCTTATAGTTTTACCAATATAAAATACTCCTGTTCTGGCAATAAACAAGTTAGACTACAAAGAACAGTCCTCTTATTTGGAAGAAAGGAATGGTTTATGCTGAATATCAGACTGCACACTGTGTCACCGTGTAAGAAGACAGAACAATGATTGCATTTGAGACCCTAAAAATAAAAGTGGGCTTTTGAGGAATGGCGTCATTTCCTGGAGGGGGCTAGAAACCCAGTAGTGGTCCTTACTGACCATAAGACTTTGATGTTTCTGAAGTCTGCCAAACGACTTAACCCTGGACAGGGATGATTGGCTTTCGTTTTTACACATTTTAACTTTTTTGTTACTTATAGGCCGGGTTCCAAAAACGTCAAGGCTGATACTTCATCCACAAGCTTTTGTGCCACTCAAGCACTGAAGTCTGGGCTTGTTCTTATTTTACCTGCAGGTATTTTGGTTTTTGCTATTTATCCTGATCTGGCCTGTGAGATCTCCGCTAATCAGATTCAGGTACCTGATGGTACTCCTGCAGGTAAATTCGTGGTCCCTGAGCGATTTTGTACTTCTTTATTATCTGAGTTACATGACTCTGTGTTGAGCAGACATCAGGGCATTGAGGGCACTAGTAGGCTGATGTCTAGGCATTATTGGTGGCCAACTATGTCTAAAGATATTTGGGCATTCGTTATGGCATGTGAAACTTGTGGCAGTTCCAAGATTCCCAGAACTAGTCCTGCTGGAGAGATGTGTCTTTTTTTTCTATTTCCAAAAGGCCTTGGTCACACATCTCCATGGATTTTATTATGGATCTCCTGCGCCACCAAGGGAAGACCGTAATCACCCCTGAATATAAAAGATAATTCCTTTGCAGAAGAAAGCTTGCTCAGTGGAATAAAATTGGACATTTTAAAAAAGCTGCCCACAACCACCCCGGTTGTGGGCAGCTTTTTTAAAATGTCCAATTTTATTCCACTGAGCAAGCTTCCTTCTGCAAAGGAATTATCTTTTATATTCAGGTTTTATCAGGTTTTAGAACAATATCTGAGATGTTATGTTGCTGACAATCAAAGTGATTGGGTATTGTGACTGTCATTGGGCGAACTGGACATTAACAATTGTCTTAACAGTTCTACCAATTCCTTTATGTGCACGTTTAGGTAATCGGTTTCTGATAATCCGGAGGTGTAGGTTATCTCTGATGCACAGTCTGGACCCAGGTTCATATGAACCTGAGGAATTCCCAGGAGGTTAAAAAAAAGACCAGTTAACAGAAGGAAATCTCAAGGGGCTGATTTGGTGCTAGGTAAGTGTGGTTATCTACCATAAATATTCATCTAAAAGTACTGTCCCAAAATTTTGCGCCAAATTTCATTGGTCTATATGAAATTTTATAGGTAATTAATCCTGTATCCTTTCATCTGAAATTGCCCGTTCTTTTGAAATTCACAATGTTTTTCACAAGTCCTTGTTAAAAAAAATTTTTAACTCCTCTGGTTTCACAGAAACCTGCTGGTCTGGCATAAGGCAAAACAGAATTTGAAGTAGGAAGAATTCTGGATTCTAGAAGAGTCTGTAATAAGTTGCAATATTTGATTCACTGGAAAGTCTAGGGTCCTGAGGAGAGGTCATGGGTGTAAGCTATGATGTGTTATACTCTGAAACACCTGCTCCTATTGAGGGTCCGGCAGTCGCTCCTGAAGAGGGGGTTCTGTTATGGTTCCCCTGGCTACCGGAGCGTCCGGTTGCCAAGGGAACCAGATCAGCTGGGTGGCCCGCTCACCAGGCAGCTCCACCCGACGTGCAGGGACACCGATGTGTAGATGTTCTCTGCTCGCCTTTTTAGGCCAGAGACTTCATTTGCAGGTGCTAGTGAATTTCTTGTACTCTGGCTCCCCCTGCTGTTCCCTTATACTATTGAAGACTCCTCAGGCTTTTTGATTTTGGTATTGTGACTATGATTTTGGCTTCTGGTGATTTGGTATTGCATTGATCTCCTGTTTTTTTTTTACTTTTTGGAGTGTTGGTTTTCTCTTTTGCTTCTGGCGTTTTTTTTTTACTTCTTTGCCTAACTGGCATTTTGACCCTTTACCGTACCGACTACTCTCTGATTGTCTGCTTGTTGTTCCATGTTTGTGTGTTGTCTTTGCACATATTTCAGTATAGAGATTGCTGCCCAGTTCTGGGGTCACAGCCTAGGCTCATCATGCAAGTAGGTAGGGATAATGGGTCCTTGTTTGTGTGTGACAGTAGCATAGAATGTGATGGATAACTTTCTCTACATGATAAATGCCATTTGTTGAAGTCAGACAACCCTTAGTTGCCCTCCTCTGAACCCTCTCCAGGTTTGCAATGTCTGTCTTGTTCACTGGAGCCCAGAACTGTACACAGTACTCCATGTGTGGTCTGATTAGTTATTTGTAAAGTGGCAGGACTATGTTGTTATCATGGGCATCTATGCCCCTTTTGATGCAACCCATTATCTTATTGGCCTTAGCAGCAGCCGTCTGACATTGGTTTCTACAGTTAAGTTTGCTGTACACTAAAAGTCCTTTTCCATGTCAGTGTTACCCAGTATTCTACCATTCAGTATGTACGTATTATGGCAACGTATGGCATTATTCCTTCCCATGTGCATAACCTTACATTTGTCAGTGTTAAACCTCATCTGCCACTTTTCTGCCCAAGCCTCCAAATCTATCCAGATCTCTCTGTAGTAGTATACTGTCCATTTCCATGTTAATTACTTTACACAGTTTAGTGTCATCTGCAAAAACTGATATTTTACTGTGCAGCCTTCTACAAGATCAGTAATAAATATATTGAAGAGAATATGGTCCGACCACCCTGCAATATAGTGGTTACACTGCACATTTATCTCAATTCATCATGGCTCTTGAATGCCTTCTCTATCATAGTTTTTTAACATTTGATGGGGTATTTTTTTTTATGGGCTCCAAATTCTCACCTTCCATAGAAAACATTTTGTGAGAAATGTTTTTAATTTTTTTCCCTCAGTTTGACTCCTTTGGCAGGGCAATTGCATTGTATGGACACTATATTGATGATGAGCTCATTGTTTGGCAAGGACATGTGGCGCTTGTGTCAGGATTTTTTGATAATTAATATAACGAATGATCTCAGATTCACGGGTGTTACCCATGAAAATGAAGTGCATATTCTAGCTATATCTTGCTCTATATTGGGACTGTGAACTAGGTTGTGTTCACACTTTCCTGCGTAGGAAACCAATGGCACAAAATACCATCCCTGACATAAACCTGCTATTCCTGTGGGTGAATACACTAGAACAAAAAGCACTTTCTCAGAAAAATGCACTTTTGTTCTACAGAGTCAGATAGATAGATATGAGATAAATAGAAAGATATACGATAAATAGAAAGATATGAGATAAAAAGAAAGATATGAGATAGATAGATAGATAGATAGATAGATTAAACTCAAAGATCTGAAACATTTTCTACATACACAAAAGACCCATTACTCTCAAATATTGTTCACAAATCTGTCTAAATCTGTGTTAGTGAGCACTTCTCCTTTGCCGAGATAATCCATCCCACCTCACAGGTGTGGCATATCAAGGTGCTGATTAGACAGCATGAATATTGCACAGGTGTGCCTTAGGGTACTTTCACACTTGCGGCAGGACGGATCCGACAGGCTGTTCACCCTGTGGGATCCGTTCTTCCCCTATTTCGCCGTGCCGCCGGACCGCCGCTCCGTCCCCATTGACTATAATGGGGACCGGGCGGAGCTCCGGCGCAGCACGACAGTTCGCGGTAGGAGGCCGCCGGACTAAAAAGTTGGACATGCAGGACTTTTAGTCCGGCGGCCTTTCGCCGTGCACTGCTGTGCTGCGCCGGAGCTCCGCCCCGTCCCCATTATAGTCAATAGGGACGGAGCGGCGGTCTGGCAGCACGGCAAAATAGAAGGACGGATCCGACAGGATGAACAGCCTGTTGGATCTGTCAAGACGCAAGTGTGAAAGTACCCTTTGACTTCCCACAATAAAAGGACACTATGAAATGTGCACAGTTTTGCCTTACTGGGAGGGGGTCAGAAAACCAGTCAGTGTCTGGTGTGGCCACCATTTGCCTCACGCAGTGCAACACATCTCCGTCGCATAGAGCTGATCAGGTTGCTGATTGTGGCCTGTGGAATGTTGGTGAACTCCTCTTCAATAGCTGTGCAAAGTTGCTGAATTTTGGCAGGAACTGGAACACGCTGTCGTATATGCCGATCCAGAGCATCCCAAACATGCTTGATGGGTGACATGTCCGGTGAGTATGCTGGCCATGCAAGAACTGGGATGTTTTCAGCTTCCAGGAATTGTTTACAGATCCTTGCAATATGGGGCCGTGCATTATCCTGCTGCAGCATGAAGTGATGGTGGTGGATGAATGGCACAACAATGGGCCTCAGGATCTCGTCACGGTATCTCTGTGCATTCAAAATGCCATCAATAAAATGCACCTGTGTTCATTGTTCATAACATATGCCTGCCCGTACCATAACCCCACCGCCACCATGGGCCACTCGATCCACAACGTTGACGTCAGCAAACCGCTCATCCACACAATGCCACACACGCTGTCTGTCATGTGCCCTGAACAGTGAAAACCAGGACTCATCCAGACGTGCCAGACGCCATTGAATGTGAGCATTTGCCCACTTACGTTGGTTACGACGAAAAACTGCAGTCAGGTCCAGACCCCAATGAGGACGACGAGCATGCAGATGAGCTTCCCTGAGACGGTTTCTGAAAGTTTGCGCAGAAATTCTTTGGTTATGCAAACCGATTGTTGCTGCAGCTGTCCGGGTGGATGGTCTCAGACGATCATGGAGGTGAACATGTTGGATGTGGAGGTCCTGGGCTGGTGTGGTTACATGTGGTCTGCGGTTGTGAGGTCGGTTGGATGTACTGCCAAATTCTCTTAAACGGCTTTGACGGCTTATGGTAGAGAAATGAACATTCATTTCATGGGCAAGAGCTCTGGTAGACATTCCTGCAGTCAGCATGCCAATTGCACGCTCCCTCAAAGGTTGCAACATCTGTGGCATTGTGCTGTGTGATCAAACTGCACATTTCAGAGTGTTTTTTTTATTGTGGGCAGCCTAAGGCACACCTGTCCAGTATTCATGCTGTCTAATCAGCACCTTGATATGCCACACCTGTGAGGTGGGATGGATTATCTCGGCAAGGGGAAAGTGCTCACTAACACAGATTTAGACAGATTTTTGAACAATATTTGAGAGTAATGGGTCTTTTGTGTATGTAGAGTTCAGCAAAATGGGAGCAAAACCAAAAGTGTTGCGTTTATATTTTTGTTCAGTGTAGATAAATAGATATGAAATAGATAGATAGAGAGATATGAGATAGATAGAGAGATATGAGATAGATAGATAGATAGAGCGATATGAGATAGATAGATAGATAGATAGATAGATAGATATTAGATAGAGCTTGTCATGATTGAAAACTCAGTGTAGTTCTTGAAAAAGACAGCAGCTGTGTTGCAAAAAGTGTAGAGAAGCTTTGGTAATACTTTATCTCATGTAATTTTAGATCAGGCACAGAATGGCATAGAAAAGGTAGAGAGAGAGAGATACAGTCAGGTCCATAAATATTGGGACATCAACACAATTCTAACATTTTTGGCTCTTTACACCACCACAATGGATTTGAAACTAAACGAACAAGATGTGCTTTAACTACAGACTGCCAGCTTCAATTTGAGGGTATTTACATCCAAATCAGGTGAACGGTGTAGGAATTACAACAGTTTGCATATGTGCCTCCCACTTGTTAAGGGACCTAAAGTAATGGGACAATTGGCTTCTTAGCTGTTCCATGGCCAGGTGTGTGTTATTCCCACATTATCCCAATTACAATGAGCAGATACAAGGTCCAGAGTTCAAGTGTGCTATTTGCATTTGGAATCTGTTGCTGTCAACTCTCAAGATCAGATCCAAAGAGCTGTCACTATCAGTGAAGCAAGCCATCATTAGGCTGAAAAAACAAAATAAACCCATCATAGAGATAGCAAAAACATTAGGCATGGCCAAAACAACTGTTTGGAACATTCTTATAAAGAAGGAAGACACCGGTGAGCGCAGCAACACCAAAAGACCCGGAAGACCACGGAAAACAACTGTGGCAGATGGCCGAAGAATTCTTTCCCTGGTGAAGAAAACACCCTTCACAACAGTTTGCCAGATGAAGAACACTCTCCAGGAGGTAGGTGTATGTGTGTCAAAGTCAACACTCAAGAGAAGACTTCACCAGAGTGAATACAGAGGGTTCACCACAAGATGTAAACCAATGGTGAGCCTCAAAAACAGGAAGGCCAGATTAGAGTCTGCCAAACGACATTTAAAAAAGCCTTCACAGTTCTGGAACAACATCCTATGGACAGATGAGACCAAGATCAACTTGTATCAGAGTGATGGGAAGAGAAGAGTATGGAGAAGGAAAGGAACTGCTCATGATCCTAAGCATACCACCTCATCAGTGAAGCATGGTGGTGGTAGTGTCATGGCGTGGGCATGTATGGTTGCCAATTGAACTGGTTCTCTTGTATTTATTGATGATGTGACTGCTGACAAAAGCAGCAGGATGAATTCTGAAGTGTTTCGGGAAATATTGTCTGCTCATATTCAGCCAAATGCTTCAGAACTCATTGGACGGCGCTTCACAATGCAGATGAACAAAAACCCAAAGCATACCGCAAAAGCAACCAAAGAAGTGGAATGTTATGCAATGGCCAAGTCAATCACCTGACCTGAATCCGATTGAGCATGCATTTCACTTGCTGAAGACAAAACTGAAGGGAAAATGCCCCAAGAACAAGCAGGAACTGAAGATAGTTGCAATAGAGGCTTGGCAGAGCATCACCAGGGATGAAACCCAGCGTCTGGTGATGTCTATCCGTTCCAGACTTCAGGCTGTAATTGACTGGAAAGGATTTGCAACCAAGTATTAAAAAGTGAAAGTTTAATTTATGATTATTATTCTGTCCCATTACTTTGGGTCCCTTAACAAGTGGGAGGCACATATGCAAACTGTTGTAATACATACACCGTTCACCTGATTTGTATGTAAATACCCTCAAATTAAAGCTGACAGTCTGCAGTTAAAGCATGTATTGTGTGTTTCATTTAAAATCCATTTTTGGTAGTGTATAGAGCCAAAAATGTTAGAATTGTGTCGATGTCCCAATATATATGGACCTGATTGTAAATAGATGGTCACAGGCTACATACAACATGTTCTCCAACTTCTTCTATGATGATGAGACAAATGTTGGCATGATTGGGGATAGATATGTATTACATGACCCTTGATTCAGAGAGAACTTGTATGAGCTGCCGTGTATTTATCTATACTGTACACAGCAATCTAAACTTTTTTATTCTACATTAAAACAATATGATACTATGTGATTGCTTGGTGGTACAGTATGTTTTATTAAAACTGTAATGGAACGCCTGGCACCCCGACTGGACACCTTCCGCTGAGATGAAAACTGATACGGCGCCCCCTCCTAGAGCCAATTTCTTAACCTAACCCCTTTGACACAATGAAAGCACTCATTGCCCATGGCCCTTCTGCTGCCCCACTCTTGTCCCTACCCGGTGCTGCCTGATCGCCTCACCTGGCCTCATCAGTGGTGCACTCCTGTCCTTAGATTTCCACTATAGTATCAGGGCCTGGGCCCACAGGAGGATTCTCTGGTACTCTGTTTGGCCAGTCCTACGATGCTTGCATTGCACATTTTTGTGATCGCCTTCTTAAACCTACGGAAGATGACTTTTCGGATATATTTTAAAACAACACAGCACTGCAAAGAGAAGAAATTATTGTAATATAGTGACAGCTCCAGGTTGTTTTTGCTTTTGGCAACCACTAGCTAATTTTTCCTCTGGCTTATGCTGCTGTTCCTGTGTCTGTCAAAGAGATGTTGTCCAGGCAGACTACATAAATAAATTAGCCATTCCTGACGCAGCACAGGAGCCAAGAAGTAAATAAAAATCACTGGATCTAGTTAATAATCTAAACTCATTCTCTTGTATATGCCGGATACAGTGAAGCTACACCTTTGCTTAACGTAGCCTGCATAGAAAATAAATCTATCATTTTTGCAATTATATCAGGAGCAGTGATGCAGTTCCTTTTTTAATTTGTAGGTGGCCCCAAAGGTTGGACCTCCACTCATTATAAAGTGACAACATGTCCTACCTAGTTATTGTTTTTAGTGGTGTTTTTTCATTTGTGTACAATAGTATATGTTTTTTTCGAGACCTGTTCTATAAAGAAGCCTATGAAAAAAGTCTGAAAAAAAACACCATACCTAGAACATGCTGTGCTTTTATAAAAATGTAACTGACCTTCAAAACACCAGTTATTTCATATGCCAGTCTTAAGAAAAAAAGACACTAGAGAAAGGTGCTCCAAAAATGTATTAAGATTTTCAGGCGTCTTAATAAATTTGGTGTAACTTAAGACTTTTCCACTTATTATATTTCATTTTTTATTCATTCTTCAGGTCTGTCTAAAAAAAAACTGCATTCAAAGTCTGTATTTTACTGCCAATGAACTGGATCATGATGAGACCAACAGCCCATTCTATAGCAAGGCAGCGTTATATATACAATGAAACGTTTCCAAAGAATTTGGCGTCAAAAAGTCCCAAATTATATTGCATTTATTTGCAGCATAATTTGGGACTTTTTATGCTTCTTGTCGCTTTTCTAAAGTGTCAAGAAAAGTGACAGGCCTTTGCGGGAAGGGGCTTAGCCTCTTGCGCCCTGCAAGACTTAGTACTATTTACACTAGAATTTCCTTTCATTGCACAGCCCTAGGAAGCAACAGTGTGAGGAAAGCCATCATAATTGCCGCAAGAAAAAACTATTTTGTGATAGGTGGTAGGTACACACAGGTTCATCAGGGCTCAGGCTTAAATTCAGCATCCATTCAAAATGGATACTCAATACAACCTACATACAGAATCTGACAGAGAAAAATGTCACTATGTCTCCATATTAATTGGAGACAGACTGAGGTACTATAGACAGGGCTGATTTTAGACAAAACGTGTCCCTGGGCAAAATCAAAAAGGGGGCTCTTGTAATAATGTGCTAAAAACACAGTCTGATGTCCGACACCCCCGCCGATCAGCTGTTTGGAGACAGCGCGTGCTGAGGAAGAGAGGAGGGAGAGGGGCGAGGGCACATGCGCACAGCACACGCCGTCTCTTCAAACAGCTGATCGTCGGGAGTGCTGAGTGTCAGACCCCCGCCGATCTAATATTGATGACCTATCCTAACTATAGGTCATCAATAGAGATGAGCGAATTTCCGTTTATGAAATTCGTTCACACTTCGTTTGTTGGTAAAAGGTGAATTGCGTTATGGATTCTATTACTACGGACACATAATGCAATTCTATGATGGAATGCATAACGGAATGCCTTTAGAGGCATTCCGTTATTCATTCCATCATAATAGAAGTCTATGGGCTGCAAAACAGATCCGTCCTGTTTCTGTTATGCAGGGGAGTCCTCTCCTGCATAACGGAAACAGGACGGATCCGTTATGCAGGCCATAGACTTCTATTATGCCTCTAAAGGCATTCCGTTATGCATTCCATTATAGAATTGCGTTATGGTCCTTGGTGACGGAATCCATAACACAATTCACCTTTAACCAACAAACGAACTGTGAACGAATTTCAAAATATGAAATTTGCTCGTCTCTAGTCATCAGTATGAAAAAACCTGGAGAAACTCTTGAAGCTACCCCCAAGACTGTGCCTGTTGTGTTCCCCCCCATGTTCACAAACACTATACTATACACCCAGACTGCCCCCATTAGTAATAATGCCCCAATAGTGATAATACTCCCCAAGATATCCCCCATTAGTAGCAATGCTCTCCATATTGCGTCAAATAATAATAACGCTCCTACAGTACCCTAGTAGTAATAATATAACCATAATGCTCCCAGTGGCTCTAATGTACTAGTTCCAATATATAATGCTTCCACCCATAGTGCCAATATATATATATAGTTATATACAGTATATGTATATGTTGGTAAGGCTGAAGTTCAGCCTGCATTTGTGGGAGGGGCTTGAGCCTTTATAAGCCCCCTCTTCCCTCACCTAGTAGGCGTTCCGGTTGTGGAGTTCGTTTGTGACGTTGGACGTGCGCTTGTACTTCGTTTTCACCGGCCGCCTCAAGCTACAGCCCCGCAGCGAGTGGGTGTTTTGTATCAAGCAGGAACAGCGGCGGTCCTGCCGGCAGGCGCGCTTCTGGTCATGCGGCGAGTGTGGTCCAGCGTGGAGAGCACGCACTTCTGGATCCCGGGGCCGGCGGTCCAAGAGTCCTCCATGCCACGCGTGCGTTCCATCGTGGAGCGCACGCAGCCCGCTCATGGGTGGCACTTCCTGGGGGAGCATTGGGATGGCACTCTGCGGCGTGCGCTCCACATCGGAGCGCACGTGCCTCCCGGTGCGGCCAGCTTGTTGGGCCTTCCCCTTGCCGGTCGCTATGGCTGCGGCGGCTGCGTGCGTTCCGGTGTGGAACGCACGCGCGTGATCTACCAGGCCGGTGTAAAAGGGGGGGGGGCCGTATGGTCGGGCAGCGGTCTTGGGGAAGCGGCGTGCATTCCACAGTGGAACGCAGGCAGCTCCTTCTCCTGCCTGCTAACCCTGCAACCACAAGTCCTGCACCATCATCTTGTCTCAGCACAGTCAATCAAGGCATAATGGCCTGTGGTATTGTATTAGCCGGGAACAACTTGCGTTCCAGCTTGGAACGCACTGGCTCTGTCATACTACTTCCGGCCCTGCGCTCAGGCCGCCAAGTTGCTCCTGTGTGCGGCCCTACAACCAAAGTTGCAGTGCATGCGCACGGAGCCGAGATGCGTTTCAGGCTGGCACGCATGGGCACAGGGATGCACAGACAGCTGCGCGCATCCTTCTGTCCATGCGCATCCCGCAACCTGGCACTGCGCTTCCTTATGCCCTTTTTAACCTGTCAAAATATCCAACATAGCATTCTTGTAGCAATGCTCAGGTCCCAAAAAACCTAAAAAAAACGTAATCACCCGTAAAAAACAAACAAAAAAACATAAATAAATTAAAACCCCCCAAAAAAAGAAAAAAAAAAGAAAGGCAGGCCAGGAAGGCAGAGCTGTACAAACTGCTCATGACCAACTCCAGCACTTCGGCGGTGCAGCAGGAGACGTCCTCCATCCAGTTATCACTGGTGCAGCTGCAATCTACCCTAAACTCGTTGGTCGACTTGGTAGCTGATGTCCGGGCGAGGGTATCAGAGTATCCCCTGGCACCCGTCTGTTGATCGCACCGTCCACATCAGGTTGGCTGGCTCCAGGTACGCCCAGGCCCATTCCCCAGGTGTCCCCTTCACACTTCATTCCCGACAACCTCAAGAGGGACATTCTGGCAGGGAAGGACGTTAATCTGGCGTCGATCCTCATTGCCGCTCAAGATGTGCCCGAGAACAGGGTTATCAATTGTGGGGATGTGTCTGTGATCCTCAGGGCCAAGGACTCGCGGCTTAATCGCAAATTGACTATCCCCGAGTTCGTCTTGGCGTTCAGCCTCTTCAGAGACATTATCTGCACCGCACAGCCGGAGAGGAGGGAAGAGCTGGACAGCTACTTGTACCTGGTCACTGACGTAGGTCACAAGTATGGTGGTTCAGCCTTCTACGACTACCATCGTTCCTTCTCGGCTAAGGCGGCTGCAGCTTTGGCGCAATTCCAGTATGTTACCAGCTGGTCCTTAATTGACACAGAGCTCTTCTGTCGTCACTTCGCTGGCCTCAGGGCACCCAACTGTGCGACGTGCCAATCCATTTTCCACTCATCTGAATGGTGCCCAAATAGCGCTCACCCGTCTTAGGACAAGGCCCTCCCGGGAACATCTGGGTCTCTACCATCCAACCCCTCCACTGACAAGCTGGGCAGACCCATTGTCTACTTGGGAAGAAGTCAGGTCTGCAATAGTTTTAACTCAAGAGGCTGCTCATATGCCAGCTACAGATCCCTCCACGTGTGCTCCCTGTGCTTCAGGGCCCATCCGCGGTCTGCCTGTCCCAAAAAATCAGCTAAAGGGTCCTGACTAGCCGACATCAACGTGGACCTCTTTGCGGCTCTCCTTCAGAATCACCATGATCAGGACTTCGTGGCGTTCCTGTTGGCAGGCTCCCGGCAGGGGTTCCACACAGGGCTCATCATGCTGCCACAGGTTCCCTGAGAAGGCAGGAATCTGCTGTCAGCCACCCTGGACCCTCTAGCGACTAGCGAGTTGCTCCAGTCTGAGGTGGCTAAGGGTTTTCTCATAGGCCCTTTCCCACTCATCCCATTTGCTTCATGGCGCATTAATCCTATCGGCCTAGTGTCCAAAAAAAATACCAATAAAAAAAGGTTGATTTATGACCTGTCCGCCCCTCACGTTTCTGCAATTCCTAGCCTCAATTCCGTGATTCCATCGGAAGAATTTGCCATGCGTTACTCCTCAGTGGACGACACAATTCAGGCCATCCTGTTGCATGGCAGGGGCGCTTGGTTGGCAAAGGTTGACATCGCCGATGCGTTCAAGCTCCTTCCCATCCAACCTCAGTTGTGGCAATTCTATGGCATCGAGTGGGCCGGCCAGTATTATTTTGCCAACAGACTTACGTTTGGATCCAAAAGTAGCTCCTGGTTATTCGACCAGCTGGCCAAAGCGCTACATTGGATCTTGGTCCGTCACTGTGGCCTCCGGTCAGTCATCCACTATCTTGATGACTTTCTTGGCGCTTTTTGAAAGGCTGCAAAGCAGCCAATCAACAAGCGTCATACTACTTGCCCCAAGAGGCCGTCACAGCCATGCCTACTATTGACATGGCTGTGATTGGCCAGAGCACCATGTGACCCAGCCTCTATTTAAGCTGGAGTCACGTAGCGCCGCACGTCACTCTGCTCTGATCAGCATAGGGAGAGGTTGCAGCCGCGACATTAGGGTGAGATTAGGCAGTGATTAACTCCTCCAAAGGACTTCATTCAGAGATCGATCTGCAGCTGTGGATGATTGAACTGCTGCTATTGAATTGCTCACTGTTTTTAGGCTGCCCAGAGCGTTTTTCAGTCACTTTTTTCTGGGGTGATCGGCGGCCATTTTGTGTCTTGTGGTGTTCCAGCACAAGCTGCCACCAAGTGCATTTAACGCTCAATGGTGTGGTTGTTTTTTGGCTAAATCCTACATCAGGGTGAAGCTGTCACACCAAGTGCATTTAACCAGCAATAGTGTGGTTATTTTTTGGCCATATACTACATCAGGGGCAAGATGAGCCTGTCACCAAGTGCATTTAACCCTCAATAGTGTGGTTGTTTTTTGGCTAAATCCTACATCAGGGTGAAGCTGTCACACCAAGTGCATTTAACCAGCAATAGTCTGTTTATTTTTTGGCCATATACTACATCAGAGGCAAGCTGCGCCTGTCACCAAGTGCATTTAACCCTCAGTAGTGTGGTTGGTCAAGCTGTCACACCAAGTGCATTTAACCAGCAATAGTCTGTTTATTTTTTGGCCATATACTACATCAGGGGCAAGCTGCGCCTGTCACCAAGTGCATTTAACCCTCAGTAGTGTGGTTGGTCAAGCTGTCACACCAAGTGCATTTAACCATCAATAGTGTGGTTATTTTTTGGCCATATCCCAGTCTAATTCTGTCAGTAAACGTATACCTGTCACCCAGCGCCTAAATACTAGGCCTCAAATTTATATCCAGCTAAATCTGTCGTTACTGGTGTGGCTGGTCAAGTTATTTAGTGTCCGTCAAAGCACAGTTTTTGTTCTGGGTTGAAATACAATTCCCAATTTAGCAATTTCCTAATTTAGTGGTTTCTGCTGTATCAGAGCTATTTTAAATCTATCCCTAAAAGGGTATATCAGATTCAAGGTGCACATAGGGTCATTCTGAATAACTTCACACACACGCTACTGTGCATTTCCAAGTCTAATTCTGTCAGTAAACCTATACCTGTCACCCAGCGCCTAAATACTAGGCCTCAAATTTATATCCAGCTAAATCTGTGGTTACTGCTGTGCCTGTATTAGTGTAATACGGTACCTAAATAGATAGCCAGATAGTGTTAGGTGTCTGTAAAAAAAGGCCTGAATTTGAATTCAATACATTGGGCCAAATAATATTTTTGTTCTTGTGGTGAACGATAACAATGAGGAAAACATCTAGTAAAGGACGCGGACGCGGACATGGTCGTGGTGGTGTTAGTGGACCCTCTGGTGCTGGGAGAGGACGTGGCCGTACTGCCACAGCCACACGTCCTAATGTAGCAACTACCTCAGGTCCCAGTAGCCGCCATAATTTACAGCGATATTTGGTGGGGCCCAATGCCGTTCTAAGGATGGTAAGGCCTGAGCAGGTACAGGCATTAGTCAATTGGGTGGCCGACCGTGGATCCAGCACGTTCACATTATCTCCCACCCAGTCTTCTGCAGAAAGAGCACAGATGGCGCCTGAAAACCAAGCCCATCAGTCTGTCACATCACCCCCATGCATACCAGGGAAACTGTCTGAGCCTCAAGTTATGCAGCAGTCTCTTATGCTGTTTGAAGACTCCGCTGGCAGGGTTTCCCAAGGGCATCCACCCAGCCCTTCCCCAGCGGTGGAAGACATAGAATGCACTGAAGCACAACCACTTATGTTTCCTGATGATGAGGACATGGTAATACCACCTCAGCATGTCTCTAATGATGACGAAACACAGGTGCCAACTGCTGCGTCTTTCTGCAGTGTGCAGACTGAACAGGAGGTCAGGGATCAAGACTGGGTGGAAGACAATGCAGGGGACGATGAGGTCCTAGACCCCACATGGAATGAAGGTCGTGCCACTGACTTTCACAGTTCGGAGGAAGAGGCAGTGGTGAGACCGAGCCAACAGCGTAGCAAAAGAGGGAGCAGTGGGCAAAAGCAGAACACCCGCCGCCAAGAGACTCCGCCTGCTACTGACCGCCGCCATCTGGGACCGAGCACCCCAAAGGCAGCTTTAAGGAGTTCCCTGGCATGGTACTTCTTCAAACAATGTGCTGACGACAAAACCCGAGTAGTTTGCACGCTATGCCATCAGAGCCTGAAGCGAGGCATTAACGTTCTGAACCTTAGCACAACCTGCATGACCAGGCACCTGCATGCAAAGCATGAACTGCAGTGGAGTAAACACCTTAAAAACAAGGAAGTCACTCAGGCTCCCCCTGCTACCTCTTCTGCTGCTGCCGCCTTGGCCTCTTCTGCTGCTGCCACCTTGGCCTCTTCTGCTGCTGCCGCCTCCTCCTCTGGAGGAACGTTGGCACCTGCCGCCCAGCAAACAGGGGATGTACCACCAACACCACCACCACCTCCGTCACCAAGCATCTCAACCATGTCACACGGCAGCGTTCAGCTCTCCATCTCACAAACATTTGAGAGAAAGCGTAAATTCCCACCTAGCCACCCTCGATCCCTGGCCCTGAATGCCAGCATTTCTAAACTACTGGCCTATGAAATGCTGTCATTTAGGCTGGTGGACACAGACAGCTTCAAACAGCTCATGTCGCTTGCTGTCCCACAGTATGTTGTTCCCAGCCGGCACTACTTCTCCAAGAGAGCCGTGCCTTCCCTGCACAACCAAGTATCCGATAAAATCAAGTGTGCACTGCGCAACGCCATCTGTGGCAAGGTCCACCTAACCACAGATATGTGGACCAGTAAGCAAGGCCAGGGACGCTATATCTCCCTAACTGCACACTGGGTAAATGTAGTGGCAGCTGGGCCCCAGGCGGAGAGCTGTTTGGCGCACGTCCTTCCGCCGCCAAGGATCGCAGGGCAACATTCTTTGCCTCCTGTTGCCACCTCCTCCTACTCAGCTTCCTCCTCCTCTTCTTCCACCTGCTCATCCAGTCAGCCACACACCTTCACCACCAACTTCAGCACAGCCCGGGGTAAACGTCAGCAGGCCATTCTGAAACTCATATGTTTGGGGGACAGGCCCCACACCGCACAGGAGTTGTGGTGGGGAATAGAACAACAGACCGACCAGTGGTTGCTGCCGGTGAGCCTCAAGCCCGGCCTGGTGGTGTGCGATAATGGGCGAAATCTCGTTGCAGCTCTGGGAGTAGCCGGTTTGACGCACATCCCTTGCTTGGCGCATGTGCTGAATTTGGTGGTGCAGAAGTTCATTCACAACTACCCCGACATGTCAGAGCTGCTGCATAAAGTGCGGGCCGTCTGTTCGCGCTTCCGGCGTTCACATCCTGCTGCTGCTCGCCTGTCTGCGCTACAGCGTAACTTCAGCCTTCCCGCTCACCGCCTCATATGCGACGTGCCCACCAGGTGTAACTCTACCTTGCACATGCTGGACAGACTGTGCGAGCAGCAGCAGGCCATAGTGGAGTTTCAGCTGCAGCACGCACGGGTCAGTCGCACTACGGAACAGCACCACTTCACCACCAATGACTGGGCCTCCATGCGAGACCTGTGTGCCCTGTTGCGCTGTTTCGAGTACTCCACCAACATGGCCAGTGGTGATGACGCCGTTATCAGCGTTACAATACCACTTCTATGTCTCCTTGAGAAAACACTTAGGGCGATGATGGAAGAGGAGGTGGCCCAGGAGGAGGAGGAGGAGGAAGACGGGTCATTTTTAGCACTTTCAGGCCAGTCTCTTCGAAGTGACTCAGAGGGAGGTTTTTTGCAACAGCAGAGGCCAGGTACAAATGTGGCCAGCCAGGGCCCACTACTGGAGGACGAGGAGGACGAGGATGAGGAGGAGGTGGAGGAGGATGAGGATGAAGCATGGTCACAGCGGGGTGGCACCCAACGCAGCTCGGGCCCATCACTGGTGCGTGGCTGGGGGGAAAGGCAGGACGATGACGATACGCCTCCCACAGAGGACAGCTTGTCCTTACCCCTGGGCAGCCTGGCACACATGAGCGACTACATGCTGCAGTGCCTGCGCAACGACAGCAGAGTTGCCCACATTTTAACGTGTGCGGACTACTGGGTTGCCACCCTGCTGGATCCACGGTACAAAGATAATGTGCCCACCTTACTTCCTGCACTGGAGCGTGATAGGAAGATGCGCGAGTACAAGCGCACGTTGGTAGACGCGCTACTGAGAGCATTCCCAAATGTCACAGGGGAACAAGTGGAAGCCCAAGGCCAAGGCAGAGGAGGAGCAAGAGGTCGCCAAGGCAGCTGTGTCACAGCCAGCTCCTCTGAGGGCAGGGTTAGCATGGCAGAGATGTGGAAAAGTTTTGTCAACACGCCACAGCTAACTGCACCACCACCTGATACGCAACGTGTTAGAAGGAGGCAACATTTCACTAACATGGTGGAACAGTACGTGTGCACACCCCTCCACGTACTGACTGATGGTTCGGCCCCATTCAACTTCTGGGTCTCTAAATTGTCCACGTGGCCAGAGCTAGCCTTTTATGCCTTGGAGGTGCTGGCCTGCCCGGCGGCCAGCGTTTTGTCTGAACGTGTATTCGGCATGGCAGGGGGCGTCATTACAGACAAACGCAGCCGCCTGTCTACAGCCAATGTGGACAAGCTGACGTTCATAACAATGAACCAGGCATGGATCCCACAGGACCTGTCCATCCCTTGTGCAGATTAGAC
Source organism: Bufo gargarizans (assembly GCF_014858855.1). Taxonomy (NCBI): domain Eukaryota; kingdom Metazoa; phylum Chordata; class Amphibia; order Anura; family Bufonidae; genus Bufo; species Bufo gargarizans. Next base: position 356,706,079 of record NC_058082.1, on the reverse strand, counting down.
ATTAACTACCTCCCCTTAAACATATATTATTGTACTCCATGGAACTTCCTCATTCAATCCTATTTTTATTTTCATTTTACCATTATATTGCGAGGCTACCCAAAGTTGATTGAACCTCTCCTCTGTCTGGGTGCCGGGGCCTAAATATATGCCTATGGACTGTTCCAATGTTGGGTGACGTGAAGCCTGATTCTCTGCTATGACATGCAGACTGATTCTCTGCTGACATGAAGCCAGATTCTCTGTTACGGGACATCTCTCCTCTGCCTGGGTGCTGGGCCTAAATATATGACAATGGACTGTTGCACTGGTGGCTGACGTGAAGCCTGATTCTCTGCTATAACATGCAGACTGATTCTCTGCTGACATGAAGACAGATTCTCTGTTACGGGACCTCTCTCCTCTGCCTGGGTGCCAGGGCCAAAATATATGCCAATGGACTGTTCCAATGTTGGGTGACGTGAAGCCTGATTCTCTGCTATGACATGCAGACTGATTCTCTGCTGACATGAAGCCAGATTCTCTGTTACGGGACCTCTCTCCTCTGCCTGGGTGCTGGGCCTAAATATATGACAATGGACTGTTGCAGTGGTGGCTGACGTGAAGCTTGATTCTCTGCTATGACATGCAGACTGATTCTCTGCTGACATGAAGCTAGATCCTCTGTTACGGGACCTCTCTCCTCTGCCTGGGTGCTGGGCCTAAATATATGACAATGGACTGTTGCACTGGTGGCTGACGTGAAGCCTGATTCTCTGCTATGACATGCAGACTGATTCTCTGCTGACATGAAGACAGATTCTCTGTTACGGGAACTCTCTCCTCTGCCTGGGTGCTGGGCCCTAAATATATGAGAATGGACTGTTGCAGTGGTGGCTGACGTGAAGCCTGATTCTCTGCTATGACATGCAGACTAATTCTCTGCTGACATGAAGCCAGATTCTCTGTTACGGGACCTCTCTCCTCTGCCTGGGTGCTGGGCCTAAATATATGACAATGGACTGTTGCACTGGTGGCTGACGTGAAGCCTGATTCTCTGCTATGACATGCAGACTGATTCTCTGCTGACATGAAGCCAGATCCTCTGTTACGGGACCTCTCTCCTCTGCCTGGGTGCTGGGCCTAAATATATGACAATGGACTTTTGCAGTGGTGGCTGACGTGAAGCCTGATTCTCTGCTATGACATGCAGACTGATTCTCTGCTGACATGAAGCCAGATTCTCTGTTACGGGACCTCTCTCCTCTGCCTGGGTGGTGCGCCTAAATATATGACAATGGACTGTTCCAATGTTGGGTGACGTGAAGCTTTATTCTCTGCTATGACATGCAGACTGATTCTCTGCTGACATGAAGACAGATTCTCTGTTACGGGACCTCTCTCCTCTGCCTGGGTGCTGGGCCTAAATATATGACAATGGACTGTTGCACTGGTGGCTGACGTGAAGCCTGATTCTCTGCTATGACATGCAGACTAATTCTCTGCTGACATGAAGCCAGATTCTCTGTTACGGGACCTCTCTCCTCTGCCTGGGTGCTGGGCCTAAATATATGACAATGGACTGTTACAGTGGTGGCTGACGTGAAGCCTGATACTCTGCTATGACATGCAGACTGATTCTCTGCTGACATGAAGCCAGATTCTCTGTTACGGGACCTCTCTCCTCTGCCTGGGTGCCTGGGCCTAAATATATGCCAATGGACTGTTCCAATGTTGGGTGACGTGAAGCCTGATTCTCTGCTATGACATGCAGACTGATTCTCTGCTGACATGAAGCCAGATCCTCTGTTACGGGACCTCTCTCCTCTGCCTGGGTGGTGCGCCTAAATATATGACAATGGACTGTTCCAATGTTGGGTGACGTGAAGCTTTATTCTCTGCTATGACATGCAGACTGATTCTCTGCTGACATGAAGACAGATTCTCTGTTACGGGACCTCTCTCCTCTGCCTGGGTGCTGGGCCTAAATATATGACAATGGACTGTTGCACTGGTGGCTGACGTGAAGCCTGATTCTCTGCTATGACATGCAGACTAATTCTCTGCTGACATGAAGCCAGATTCTCTGTTACGGGACCTCTCTCCTCTGCCTGGGTGCTGGGCCTAAATATATGACAATGGACTGTTACAGTGGTGGCTGACGTGAAGCCTGATACTCTGCTATGACATGCAGACTGATTCTCTGCTGACATGAAGCCAGATTCTCTGTTACGGGACCTCTCTCCTCTGCCTGGGTGCCTGGGCCTAAATATATGCCAATGGACTGTTCCAATGTTGGGTGACGTGAAGCCTGATTCTCTGCTATGACATGCAGACTGATTCTCTGCTGACATGAAGCCAGATTCTCTGTTACGGGACCTCTCTCCTCTGCCTGGGTGCTGGGCCTAAATATATGACAATGGACTGTTGCACTGGTGGCTGGCGTGAAGCCTGATTCTCTGCTATGACATGCAGACTAATTCTCTGCTGACATGAAGCCAGATTCTCTGTTACGGGACCTCTCTCCTCTGCCTGGGTGCTGGGTCTAAATATATGACAATGGACTGTTGCACTGGTGGCTGACGTGAAGCCTGATTCTCTGCTATGACATGCAGACTGATTCTCTGCTGACATGAAGACAGATTCTCTGTTACGGGACCTCTCTTCTCTGCCTGGGTGCTGGGTCTAAATATATGCCAATGGACTGTTACAGTGGTGGCTGACGTGAAGCCTGATTCTCTGCTATGACATGCAGACTAATTCTCTGCTGACATGAAGCCAGATTCTCTGTTACGGGACCTCTCTCCTCTGCCTGGGTGCCTGGGCCTAAATATATGCCTATGGACTGTTCCAATGTTGGGTGACGTGAAGCCTGATTCTCTGCTATGACATGCAGACTGATTCTCTGCTGACATGAAGCCAGATTCTCTGTTACGGGACCTCTCTCCTCTGCCTGGGTGCTGGGCCTAAATATATGACAATGGACTGTTGCACTGGTGGCTGACGTTAAGCCTGATTCTCTGCTATGACATGCAGACTAATTCTCTGCTGACATGAAGCCAGATTCTCTGTTACGGGACCTCTCTCCTCTGCATGGGTGCTGCGCCTAAATATATGACAATGGACTGTTGCAGTGGTGGCTGACGTGAAGCCTGATTCTCTGCTATGACATGCAGACTGATTCTCTGCTGACATGAAGCCAGATTCTCTGTTACGGGACCGCTCTCCTCTGCCTGGGTGGTGCGCCTAAATATATGACAATGGACTGTTCCAATGTTGGGTGACGTGAAGCTTTATTCTCTGCTATGACATGCAGACTGATTCTCTGCTGACATGAAGACAGATTCTCTGTTACGGGACCTCTCTCCTCTGCCTGGGTGCTGGGCCTAAATATATGACAATGGACTGTTGCACTGGTGGCTGACGTGAAGCCTGATTCTCTGCTATGACATGCAGACTAATTCTCTGCTGACATGAAGCCAGATTCTCTGTTACGGGACCTCTCTCCTCTGCCTGGGTGCTGGGCCTAAATATATGACAATGGACTGTTACAGTGGTGGCTGACGTGAAGCCTGATACTCTGCTATGACATGCAGACTGATTCTCTGCTGACATGAAGCCAGATTCTCTGTTACGGGACCTCTCTCCTCTGCCTGGGTGCCTGGGCCTAAATATATGCCAATGGACTGTTCCAATGTTGGGTGACGTGAAGCCTGATTCTCTGCTATGACATGCAGACTGATTCTCTGCTGACATGAAGCCAGATTCTCTGTTACGGGACCTCTCTCCTCTGCCTGGGTGCTGGGCCTAAATATATGACAATGGACTGTTGCACTGGTGGCTGGCGTGAAGCCTGATTCTCTGCTATGACATGCAGACTAATTCTCTGCTGACATGAAGCCAGATTCTCTGTTACGGGACCTCTCTCCTCTGCCTGGGTACTGGGCCTAAATATATGACAATGGACTGTTGCACTGGTGGCTGACGTGAAGCCTGATTCTCTGCTATGACATGCAGACTAATTCTCTGCTGACATGAAGCCAGATTCTCTGTTACAGGACCTCTCTCCTCTGCCTGGGTGCTGAGCCTAAATATATGACAATGGACTGTTGCACTGGTGGCTGGCGTGAAGCCTGATTCTCTGCTATGACATGCAGACTAATTCTCTGCTGACATGAAAACAGAATCTCTGTTACGGGACCTCTCTCCTCTACCTGGGTGCTGGGTCTAAATATATGACAATGGACTGTTGCACTGGTGGCTGACGTGAAGCCTGATTCTCTGCTATGACATGCAGACTGATTCTCTGCTGACATGAAGACAGATTCTCTGTTACGGGACCTTTCTTCTCTGCCTGGGTGCTGGGTCTAAATATATGCCAATGGACTGTTACAGTGGTGGCTGACGTGAAGCCTGATTCTCTGCTATGACATGCAGACTAATTCTCTGCTGACATGAAGCCAGATTCTCTGTTACGGGACCTCTCTCCTCTGCCTGGGTGCCTTGGCCTAAATATATGCCTGTGGACTGTTCCAATGTTAGGTGACGTGAAGCCTGATTCTCTGCTATGACATGCAGACTGATTCTCTGCTGACATGAAGCCAGATTCTCTGTTACGGGACCTCTCTCCTCTGCCTGGGTGCTGGGCCTAAATATATGACAATATACTGTTGCATTGGTGGCTGACGTTAAGCCTGATTCTCTGCTATGACATGCAGACTAATTCTCTGCTGACATGAAGCCAGATTCTCTGTTACGGGACCTCTCTTCTCTGCCTGGGTGCTGGGTCTAAATATATGCCAATGGACTGTTACAGTGGTGGCTGACGTGAAGCCTGATTCTCTGCTATGACATGCAGACTAATTCTCTGCTGACATGAAGCCAGATTCTCTGTTAAGGGACCTCTCTCCTCTGCCTGGGTGCCTGGGCCTAAATATATGCCTATGGACTGTTCCAATGTTGGGTGACGTGAAGCCTGATTCTCTGCTATGACATGCAGACTGATTCTCTGCTGACATGAAGCCAGATTCTCTGTTACGGGACCTCTCTCCTCTGCCTGGGTGCTGGGCCTAAATATATGACAATGGACTGTTGCACTGGTGGCTGGCGTGAAGCCTGATTCTCTGCTATGACATGCAGACTAATTCTCTGCTGACATGAAGCCAGATTCTCTGTTACGGGACCTCTCTTCTCTGCCTGGGTACTGGGCCTAAATATATGACAATGGACTGTTGCACTGGTGGCTGACGTGAAGCCTGATTCTCTGCTATGACATGCAGACTAATTCTCTGCTGACATGAAGCCAGATTCTCTGTTACAGGACCTCTCTCCTCTGCCTGGGTGCTGGGCCTAAATATATGACAATGGACTGTTGCAGTGGTGGCTGACGTTAAGCCTGATTCTCTGCTATGACATGCAACCTAATTCTCTGCTGACATGAAGACAGATTCTCTGTTACGGGACCTCTCTCCTCTGCCTGGGTGCTGGGTCTAAATATATGACAATGGACTGTTGCACTGGTGGCTGACGTGAAGCCTGATTCTCTGCTATGACATGCAGACTGATTCTCTGCTGACATGAAGACAGATTCTCTGTTACGGGACCTCTCTTCTCTGCCTGGGTGCTGGGTCTAAATATATGCCAATGGATTGTTACAGTGGTGGCTGACGTGAAGCCTGATTCTCTGCTATGACATGCAGACTAATTCTCTGCTGACATGAAGCCAGATTCTCTGTTACGGGACCTCTCTCCTCTGCCTGGGTGCCTGGGCCTAAATATATGCCTATGGACTGTTCCAATGTTGGGTGACGTGAAGCCTGATTCTCTGCTATGACATGCAGACTGATTCTCTGCTGACATGAAGCCAGATTCTCTGTTACGGGACCTCTCTCCTCTGCCTGGGTGCTGGGCCTAAATATATGACAATGGACTGTTGCACTGGTGGCTGACGTTAAGCCTGATTCTCTGCTATGACATGCAGACTAATTCTCTGCTGACATGAAGCCAGATTCTCTGTTACGGGACCTCTCTCCTCTGCCTGGGTGCTGCGCCTAAATATATGACAATGGACTGTTGCACTGGTGGCTGACGTGAAGCCTGGTTCTCTGCTATGACATGCAGACTGATTCTCTGTTGACATGAAGACAGATTCTCTGTTACGGGACCTCTCTCCTCTGCCTGGGTGCCTGGGCCTAAATATATGCCAATGGACTGTTCCAATGTTGGGTGACGTGAAGCCTGATTCTCTGCTATGACATGCAGACTGATTCTCTGCTGACATGAAGCCAGATTCTCTGTTACGGGACCTCTCTCCTCTGCCTGGGTGCTGGGCCTAAATATATGACAATGGACTGTTGCACTGGTGGCTGGCGTGAAGCCTGATTCTCTGCTATGACATGCAGACTAATTCTCTGCTGACATGAAGCCAGATTCTCTGTTACGGGACCTCTCTCCTCTGCCTGGGTACTGGGCCTAAATATATGACAATGGACTGTTGCACTGGTGGCTGACTGTGAAGCCTGATTCTCTGCTATGACATGCAGACTATTTCTCTGCTGACATGAAGCAGATTCTCTGTTACAGGACCTCTCTCCTCTGCCTGGGTGCTGGGCCTAAATATATGACAATGGACTGTTGCAGTGGTGGCTGACGTTAAGCCTGATTCTCTGCTATGACATGCAGACTAATTCTCTGCTGACATGAAGACAGATTCTCTGTTACGGGACCTCTCTCCTCTGCCTGGGTGCCTGGGCCTAAATATATGCCTATGGACTGTTCCAATATCGGGTGACGTGAAGCCTGATTCTCTGCTATGACATGCAGACTGATTCTCTGCTGACATGAAGCCAGATTCTCTGTTACGGGACCTCTCTCCTCTGCCTGGGTGCTGGGCCTAAATATATGACAATGGACTGTTGCACTGGTGGCTGACGTTAAGCCTGATTCTCTGCTATGACATGCAGACTAATTCTCTGCTGACATGAAGCCAGATTCTCTGTTACGGGACCTCTCTCCTCTGCCTGGGTGCTGCGCCTAAATATATGACAATGGACTGTTGCACTGGTGGCTGACGTGAAGCCTGATTCTCTGCTATGACATGCAGTCTGATTCTCTGCTGACATGAAGCCAGATTCTCTGTTACGGGACCTCTCTCCTCTGCCTGGGTGCCGGGGCCTAAATATATGCCTATGGACTGTTCCAATGTTGGGTGACGTGAAGCCTGATTCTCTGCTATGACATGCAGACTGATTCTCTGCTGACATGAAGCCAGATTCTCTGTTACGGGACCTCTCTCCTCTGCCTGGGTGCTGCGCCTAAATATATGACAATGGACTGTTGCAGTGGTGGCTGACGTTAAGCCTGATTCTCTGCTATGACATGCAGACTAATTCTCTGCTGACATGAAGACAGATTCTCTGTTACGGGACCTCTCTCCTCTGCCTGGGTGCTGGGTCTAAATATATGACAATGGACTGTTGCACTGGTGGCTGACGTGAAGCCTGATTCTCTGCTTGACATGCAGACTGATTCTCTGCTGACATGAAGCCTGATTCTCTGTTACGGGACCTCTCTTCTCTACCTGGGTGCTGGGTCTAAATATATGCCAATGGACTGTTACAGTGGTGGCTGACGTGAAGCCTGATTCTCTGCTATGACATGCAGACTAATTCTCTGCTGACATGAAGCCAGATTCTCTGTTACGGGACCTCTCTTCTCTGCCTGGGTGCTGGGTCTAAATATATGCCAATGGACTGTTACAGTGGTGGCTGACGTGAAGCCTGATTCTCTGCTATGACATGCAGACTAATTCTCTGCTGACATGAAGCCAGATTCTCTGTTAAGGGACCTCTCTCCTCTGCCTGGGTGCCTGGGCCTAAATATATGCCTATGGACTGTTCCAATGTTGGGTGACGTGAAGCCTGATTCTCTGCTATGACATGCAGACTGATTCTCTGCTGACATGAAGCCAGATTCTCTGTTACGGGACCTCTCTTCTCTGCCTGGGTACTGGGCCTAAATATATGACAATGGACTGTTGCACTGGTGGCTGACGTGAAGCCTGATTCTCTGCTATGACATGCAGACTAATTCTCTGCTGACATGAAGCCAGATTCTCTGTTACAGGACCTCTCTCCTCTGCCTGGGTGCTGGGCCTAAATATATGACAATGGACTGTTGCAGTGGTGGCTGACGTTAAGCCTGATTCTCTGCTATGACATGCAACCTAATTCTCTGCTGACATGAAGACAGATTCTCTGTTACGGGACCTCTCTCCTCTGCCTGGGTGCTGGGTCTAAATATATGACAATGGACTGTTGCACTGGTGGCTGACGTGAAGCCTGATTCTCTGCTATGACATGCAGACTGATTCTCTGCTGACATGAAGACAGATTCTCTGTTACGGGACCTCTCTTCTCTGCCTGGGTGCTGGGTCTAAATATATGCCAATGGACTGTTACAGTTGTGGCTGACGTGAAGCCTGATTCTCTGCTATGACATGCAGACTGATTCTTTGCTGACATGAAGCCAGATTCTCTGTTACGGGACCTCTCTCCTCTGCCTGGGTGCTGGGCCTAAATATATGACAATGGACTGTTGCACTGGTGGCTGACGTTAAGCCTGATTCTCTGCTATGACATGCAGACTAATTCTCTGCTGACATGAAGCCAGATTCTCTGTTACGGGACCTCTCTCCTCTGCCTGGGTGCTGCGCCTAAATATATGACAATGGACTGTTGCACTGGTGGCTGACGTGAAGCCTGATTCTCTGCTATGACATGCAGTCTGATTCTCTGCTGACATGAAGCCAGATTCTCTGTTACGGGACCTCTCTCCTCTGCCTGGGTGCCGGGGCCTAAATATATGCCTATGGACTGTTCCAATGTTGGGTGACGTGAAGCCTGATTCTCTGCTATGACATGCAGACTGATTCTCTGCTGACATGAAGCCAGATTCTCTGTTACGGGACCTCTCTCCTCTGCCTGGGTGCTGCGCCTAAATATATGACAATGGACTGTTGCAGTGGTGGCTGACGTTAAGCCTGATTCTCTGCTATGACATGCAGACTAATTCTCTGCTGACATGAAGACAGATTCTCTGTTACGGGACCTCTCTCCTCTGCCTGGGTGCTGGGTCTAAATATATGACAATGGACTGTTGCACTGGTGGCTGACGTGAAGCCTGATTCTCTGCTATGACATGCAGACTGATTCTCTGCTGACATGAAGCCTGATTCTCTGTTACGGGACCTCTCTTCTCTGCCTGGGTGCTGGGTCTAAATATATGCCAATGGACTGTTACAGTGGTGGCTGACGTGAAGCCTGATTCTCTGCTATGACATGCAGACTAATTCTCTGCTGACATGAAGCCAGATTCTCTGTTACGGGACCTCTCTTCTCTGCCTGGGTGCTGGGTCTAAATATATGCCAATGGACTGTTACAGTGGTGGCTGACGTGAAGCCTGATTCTCTGCTATGACATGCAGACTAATTCTCTGCTGACATGAAGCCAGATTCTCTGTTAAGGGACCTCTCTCCTCTGCCTGGGTGCCTGGGCCTAAATATATGCCTATGGACTGTTCCAATGTTGGGTGACGTGAAGCCTGATTCTCTGCTATGACATGCAGACTGATTCTCTGCTGACATGAAGCCAGATTCTCTGTTACGGGACCTCTCTTCTCTGCCTGGGTACTTGGCCTAAATATATGACAATGGACTGTTGCACTGGTGGCTGACGTGAAGCCTGATTCTCTGCTATGACATGCAGACTAATTCTCTGCTGACATGAAGCCAGATTCTCTGTTACAGGACCTCTCTCCTCTGCCTGGGTGCTGGGCCTAAATATATGACAATGGACTGTTGCAGTGGTGGCTGACGTTAAGCCTGATTCTCTGCTATGACATGCAACCTAATTCTCTGCTGACATGAAGACAGATTCTCTGTTACGGGACCTCTCTCCTCTGCCTGGGTGCTGGGTCTAAATATATGACAATGGACTGTTGCACTGGTGGCTGACGTGAAGCCTGATTCTCTGCTATGACATGCAGACTGATTCTCTGCTGACATGAAGACAGATTCTCTGTTACGGGACCTCTCTTCTCTGCCTGGGTGCTGGGTCTAAATATATGCCAATGGACTGTTACAGTTGTGGCTGACGTGAAGCCTGATTCTCTGCTATGACATGCAGACTAATTCTCTGCTGACATGAAGCCAGATTCTCTGTTACGGGACCTCTCTCCTCTGCCTGGGTGCCTGGGCCTAAATATATGCCTATGGACTGTTCCAATGTTGGGTGACGTGAAGCCTGATTCTCTGCTATGACATGCAGACTGATTCTCTGCTGACATGAAGCCAGATTCTCTGTTACGGGACCTCTCTCCTCTGCCTGGGTGCTGGGCCTAAATATATGACAATAGACTGTTGCACTGGTGGCTGACGTTAAGCCTGATTCTCTGCTATGACATGCAGACTAATTCTCTGCTGACATGAAGCCAGATTCTCTGTTACGGGACCTCTCTTCTCTGCCTGGGTGCTGGGTCTAAATATATGCCAATGGACTGTTACAGTGGTGGCTGACGTGAAGCCTGATTCTCTGCTATGACATGCAGACTAATTCTCTGCTGACATGAAGCCAGATTCTCTGTTAAGGGACCTCTCTCCTCTGCCTGGGTGCCTGGGCCTAAATATATGCCTATGGACTGTTCCAATGTTGGGTGACGTGAAGCCTGATTCTCTGCTATGACATGCAGACTGATTCTCTGCTGACATGAAGCCAGATTCTCTGTTACGGGACCTCTCTTCTCTGCCTGGGTACTGGGCCTAAATATATGACAATGGACTGTTGCACTGGTGGCTGACGTGAAGCCTGATTCTCTGCTATGACATGCAGACTAATTCTCTGCTGACATGAAGCCAGATTCTCTGTTACAGGACCTCTCTCCTCTGCCTGGGTGCTGGGCCTAAATATATGACAATGGACTGTTGCAGTGGTGGCTGACGTTAAGCCTGATTCTCTGCTATGACATGCAACCTAATTCTCTGCTGACATGAAGACAGATTCTCTGTTACGGGACCTCTCTCCTCTGCCTGGGTGCTGGGTCTAAATTATGACAATGGACTGTTGCACTGGTGGCTGACGTGAAGCCTGATTCTCTGCTATGACATGCAGACTGATTCTCTGCTGACATGAAGACAGATTCTCTGTTACGGGACCTCTCTTCTCTGCCTTGGTGCTGGGCCTAAATATATGACAATGGACTGTTGCACAGGTGGCTGGCGTGAAGCCTGATTCTCTGCTATGACATGCAGACTAATTCTCTGCTGACATGAAGCCAGATTCTCTGTTACGGGACCTCTCTCCTCTGCCTGGGTACTGGGCCTAAATATATGATAATGGACTGTTGCACTGGTTGCTGACGTGAAGCCTGATTCTCTGCTATGACATGCAGACTATTTCTCTGCTGACATGAAGCCAGATTCTCTGTTACAGGACCTCTCTCCTCTGCCTGGGTGCTGGGCCTAAATATATGACAATGGACTGTTGCAGTGGTGGCTGACGTTAAGCCTGATTCTCTGCTATGACATGCAGACTAATTCTCTGCTGACATGAAGACAGATTCTCTGTTATGGGACCTCTCTCCTCTGCCTGGGTGCTGGGTCTAAATATATGACAATGGACTGTTGCACTGGTGGCTGACGTGAAGCCTGATTCTCTGCTATGACATGCAGACTGATTCTCTGCTGACATGAAGACAGATTCTCTGTTACGGGACCTCTCTTCTCTGCCTGGGTGCTGGGTCTAAATATATGCCAATGGACTGTTACAGTGGTGGCTGACGTGAAGCCTGATTCTCTGCTATGACATGCAGACTAATTCTCTGCTGACATGAAGCCAGATTCTCTGTTACGGGACCTCTCTCCTCTGCCTGGGTGCCTGGGCCTAAATATATGCCTATGGACTGTTCCAATGTTGGGTGACGTGAAGCCTGATTCTCTGCTATGACATGCAGACTGATTCTCTGCTGACATGAAGCCAGATTCTCTGTTACGGGACCTCTCTCCTCTGCCTGGGTGCTGGGCCTAAATATATGACAATGGACTGTTGCACTGGTGGCTGACGTTAAGCCTGATTCTCTGCTATGACATGCAGACTAATTCTCTGCTGACATGAAGCCAGATTCTCTGTTACGGGACCTCTCTTCTCTGCCTGGGTGCTGGGTCTAAATATATGCCAATGGACTGTTACAGTGGTGGCTGACGTGAAGCCTGATTCTCTGCTATGACATGCAGACTAATTCTCTGCTGACATGAAGCCAGATTCTCTGTTAAGGGACCTCTCTCCTCTGCCTGGGTGCCTGGGCCTAAATATATGCCTATGGACTGTTCCAATGTTGGGTGACGTGAAGCCTGATTCTCTGCTATGACATGCAGACTGATTCTCTGCTGACATGAAGCCAGATTCTCTGTTACGGGACCTCTCTTCTCTGCCTGGGTACTGGGCCTAAATATATGACAATGGACTGTTGCACTGGTGGCTGACGTGAAGCCTGATTCTCTGCTATGACATGCAGACTAATTCTCTGCTGACATGAAGCCAGATTCTCTGTTACAGGACCTCTCTCCTCTGCCTGGGTGCTGGGCCTAAATATATGACAATGGACTGTTGCAGTGGTGGCTGACGTTAAGCCTGATTCTCTGCTATGACATGCAACCTAATTCTCTGCTGACATGAAGACAGATTCTCTGTTACGGGACCTCTCTCCTCTGCCTGGGTGCTGGGTCTAAATATATGACAATGGACTGTTGCACTGGTGGCTGACGTGAAGCCTGATTCTCTGCTATGACATGCAGACTGATTCTCTGCTGACATGAAGACAGATTCTCTGTTACGGGACCTCTCTTCTCTGCCTGGGTGCTGGGCCTAAATATATGACAATGGACTGTTGCACAGGTGGCTGGCGTGAAGCCTGATTCTCTGCTATGACATGCAGACTAATTCTCTGCTGACATGAAGCCAGATTCTCTGTTACGGGACCTCTCTCCTCTGCCTGGGTACTGGGCCTAAATATATGATAATGGACTGTTGCACTGGTTGCTGACGTGAAGCCTGATTCTCTGCTATGACATGCAGACTATTTCTCTGCTGACATGAAGCCAGATTCTCTGTTACAGGACCTCTCTCCTCTGCCTGGGTGCTGGGCCTAAATATATGACAATGGACTGTTGCAGTGGTGGCTGACGTTAAGCCTGATTCTCTGCTATGACATGCAGACTAATTCTCTGCTGACATGAAGACAGATTCTCTGTTACGGGACCTCTCTCCTCTGCCTGGGTGCTGGGTCTAAATATATGACAATGGACTGTTGCACTGGTGGCTGACGTGAAGCCTGATTCTCTGCTATGACATGCAGACTGATTCTCTGCTGACATGAAGACAGATTCTCTGTTACGGGACCTCTCTTCTCTGCCTGGGTGCTGGGTCTAAATATATGCCAATGGACTGTTACAGTGGTGGCTGACGTGAAGCCTGATTCTCTGCTATGACATGCAGACTAATTCTCTGCTGACATGAAGCCAGATTCTCTGTTACGGGACCTCTCTCCTCTGCCTGGGTGCCTGGGCCTAAATATATGCCTATGGACTGTTCCAATGTTGGGTGACGTGAAGCCTGATTCTCTGCTATGACATGCAGACTGATTCTCTGCTGACATGAAGCCAGATTCTCTGTTACGGGACCTCTCTCCTCTGCCTGGGTGCTGGGCCTAAATATATGACAATGGACTGTTGCACTGGTGGCTGACGTTAAGCCTGATTCTCTGCTATGACATGCAGACTAATTCTCTGCTGACATGAAGCCAGATTCTCTGTTACGGGACCTCTCTCCTCTGCCTGGGTGCTGCGCCTAAATATATGACAATGGACTGTTGCACTGGTGGCTGACGTGAAGCCTGATTCTCTGCTATGACATGCAGACTGATTCTCTGCTGACATGAAGCCAGATTCTCTGTTACGGGACCTCTCTCCTCTGCCTGGGTGCCGGGGCCTAAATATCTGAGAATGGACTGTTCCAGTGGTGGGTGACGTGAAGCCAGATTCTCTGCTATGGGACCTCTCTCCAATTGATATTGGTTAATTTTTATTTATTTTATTTTTATTTTTATTTATTTCCCTATCCACATTTGTTTGCAGGGGATTTACCTACATGTTGCTGCCTTTTGCAGCCCTCTAGCCCTTTCCTGGGCTGTTTTACAGCCTTTTTAGTGCCGAAAAGTTCGGGTCCCCATTGACTTCAATGGGGTTCGGGTTCGGGACGAAGTTCGGGTTAGGTTCGGATCCCGAACCTGAACATTTCCGGGAAGTTCGGCCGAACTTCTCGAACCCGAACATCCAGGTGTCCGCTCAACTCTAGTTACAATCTCTTCTGGGCCGGCTCAATTTTGCCTCTAGGATCATGCCCCAGGGAAGGACTTTCGTGTCGAGGCTGCTCCAGCTTCTTCCCTCGACACCCAAGCAGGACAGCGTCATCCATTTGGACGGCCAGGCTATGGCAGACCTGGCCATGTGGGAGTTGTTCCTGTCCCGGTGGAACGGCGTCTCCTTCTTTGTGTCTCCATGGTCACCCTCCTGCCCGACTATTTTTTCGGATGCCGCTGCATCCTGCGGTTACGCGGCCATTTGGGGTCCCCGTTGGCTAGCTGACCGTTGGCCCATGTCAGTCCTAGAGGATGCAGAGTCCATCCGCACCTCCTCCCTGTTGGAGTTGTACCCCATTGTCGCAGCTGCTCAGGCATGGGTCACCTCTGGGCTAACTTGCCAGTGATGTTCGTCACGGACAATCAGGCCCTAGTCGACATCTTAGCCAAGGGCAGGGCCAAGTCCCCCAAAATCATGGCACTATTGCGCCAGCTGGTATGGCTGGCCCTGTCACACAACTTCCATGTGCATTGTAGCCACATTCCGGGTCAACAAAATGTGGCGGCTGATGTGCTATCCCGGTTTAATTTCACCCTCTTTTTTTCAGGTCATGCCGGAGGCCGATGCACTCAGATTTCCCACCCCGACTTTCAGTTCCGTGACAATGGACTAGGTATGCTCGCCTCTTCGGCAAGAGACCTGGCACAGCAGTCCCTCGCCCCCAATACGGCCAGGAATTATCTTTCAGGCCTAAGGACCTTCCAGGAGTTCTCGAATCTGCACCTGCAGGCTGGTCTGGCGGACATTCCATACATCATGGCCTTCATTGCCCATTGTCATCACCATTTACATCACTCCTACAATACCATTAAGTTATACCTGGCGGGCGTCCAACACCACACCATGCTCCGCAACCCAGGTGGTGGCTCCATTTTTTTCTGCGCACTCGATTAAGGCCACCTTGCGAGGGGTCCAGAAGGGTAGTGCCAATCCCCCGTCCCGTAGGCGGGGGCGTCACTTGGGAGATGTTCCGGAGGTTGTCTTCAGCCCTGGATGGTGCTCTATTTGGGCCCTTCTCCAGCTTGGTCTTTAAAGCAGCGATGTATTTGGGCTTTTACGGGTTCCTTAAGCCAGGCGAATTCATTTGCAGTGCGGCAGGGCGATGCAGTCTGCACAAAGAACAGCTGGTGCGGAATCAGGACCATTACACGCTGAAGTTAATTTCCGCCAAAACAAGCCAAACAGGGCCCCGGTGGAGGTTAAGTTTTAACCGACTGGCAATGTAAAGTGCACGGTACAGGTGTTTGGCCAGCTCATGCTCGCCATCTAGGATGCTCCCCCTCACAGCCCTCTGCTACCGCATCTCAGTGGCGCTCTCACCGGAGCGCAGTTCATCAGCCACACCCGTACGGTTGCTGCTGGCTTGGGGTTTGACCCCGGCGCTATACCTGGCCATTCCTTCCGCATTGGAGCGGCTTCCGTGGCTTCCCGACCTGGGGTTCCCGCTCATGTCATCCGAAAGATGGGAAGGTGGCGCTCGTCTTGCTTCCCCAGATATATACCTAACCCCCAAGTGGAGATTTCGCAGGCATTTCGGTCACTGGTATTATGAGGTAATAAAGTCTTGTATTTAACTATCTTGGTTTCCTTTTTGCCCCCTTATAGGCTGCTCTCGTACCCGGCTCCAGGCACACCTCAGCCGGTTAGGTTCAAGGCGGGCACACTGCCTGAGTCCGTATTTTAGCCACGACCACAAGTTGGTAAGGCTGAAGTTCAGCCTGCATTTGTGGGAGGGGCTTGAGCCTTTATAAGCCCCCTCTTCCCTCACCTAGTAGGCGTTCCGGTTGTGAACCCACCCACCCATTCCCTTTATTCCAAGGGTCCTCCTTTAGGGCAGCCTCCTTATAGGCTGCTCTCGTACCCGGCTCCAGGCACACCTCAGCCGGTTAGGTTCAAGGCGGGCACACTGCCCAAGTCCGTATTTTAGCCACGACCACAAATATATATATATATAAAGTTCCACCGTAGTGCCAGTATGTATATAATGCTCCTCCATTCATCCCCAGTAGTGCAGACCACAGTTTTATCTGTAGCTTGTGTTGCTGCGTCCAAGCCGTTATTATGTAATATCAGGGTACATTACAAGAGGACGTATACAACTCCCAGCATATTCAGGGTGTTGTAATGTCCCCTGATATTATATAATAATGGCCTGGACATGCTGAGAGTTGTAATCCTCTCCTCTTATACCTCCTCTTGTAATGTACTCTGATATTACATAACAAGCTGGACATGCTGAGAGTTGTAGTGTTCCCTTCATACCGCCTCTTAACCATATTTCTTTTTATTGAGGTAAAAATCAAGGCCATATGCCCACACATGACATCAGTATAGTGACATTAAGATTCAAGATAGTCATCCAGCTTACATATCATGTGTAAACAGTGCAAGCGATTATCACCATCCATCAGAGGTATACATTCGGGGAGGAAGGGGTAGAAAACCAGGGAAGGGAGGATTCCTGCTCTATCATGTAAAATTTCTATGTACTTTCCACGGGGACCACAGCTTTAAGAAGCAGCGGCGTGAGTTAGTTTCCCAGTGCGCTAGCTCCTCAAAGCGGTAGATCTGATCTACCTTGTCAGTCCACATAGGGAGAGTCGGAGGGGAATCAGTTTTCCATAAAAAGGGGACAAGTAATTTAGCTGCTGTAAGCAACATCGTTGGGAGATTATTCTTGGCGGGAGTTAGGGTGCTATTAGGGCACCATAATAGGATAAGTTTGGCATCTAGGATGATCCTGGTTTTGCATATACGATTAATCAGGGACTCTATCAGCTTCCAAAACGGTTGGATCTTATGGCAGAGCCACCAGATATGTGACAAGGATCCCGTTTCTATGCCACACCTCCAGCATGTTTCGGGGATTTCTGGGTTAAGTTTGTGTAAGAATTCAGGTGTTTTATACCACCTACTAAGGAGCTTAAAAGAATTCTCCTGAATCCTCACACAACGGTTGAAGCCGTGCGAGTGGGCCCGGACAAAGGCTTTTTCCGGTTCCGTTAGGGTTAAAGAAAGCTCCTGCTCCATGAGGTCACATATCGGAGCTCCGGTGGTAAGGAAGAAAGCATTTCCTTATACATCAGGGATAATGGTCTCAGGGGGGGCTTGGTAGCCAGGACTTTCTTCTCAAGCCAGGAAGGAGAGCTACTGCCAGCAAAGGATCCAATACACAATGTAGTATCTCTTTTGAAATTTGCCAGATGGAAAAAGGGGGCAGCTTTTACCTCGGGGCGGTCCATTATTAAGTCCCATTGCAAACTACCGTCTGGGAGAACGACATCCCGCAGGGACAAGTCAGCGAGCCTAGACCAAATCCCAGAGGGGTTTGACACAGAAGGGTGAATGTAGCTTTGCAATAGTTTGAGTGGCATACAGGGATTAGGAAAGCTAAACAGTTGGGATTGGACCATTTTGGACCATTCCACCAACATTCCCTTCCAGACCGGAGAAGAGGTGTAGTGATTGGCAGAAAAGGGCCTAACACCCCACAAAGTAAGTTGTTCTTGGTTAGTGAGCAGTACAGACTCAAGACGTGAGCATAGGGAGCTAGGTTGATGGGATAGAGTAGCTACACATCTACATAACTGAACAGCAGTGTAATATGACTTTACATCTGGCATCCCAAAGCCTCCGAACCTCCTATCCCTTGTGAGGATAGAGTAGGCAATACGCGGCGATTTGCCATTCCAGAGGAAGCGTGTGAACACTCGGCGGACTTCTGTGAAGTATGAGTTTGGAAGCCAAATAGGGAGGCATTGCAACAAATATAAAAATTTGGGGAGGATAAACGTTTTAAGGTAATTCTTTCTCCCAATCCAGGAAACAAATGGGAGTTTCAGGTTTTGTAGATGGTTGCGAACATTTTGCAGGAGCGGCACATAGTTAAGGGAGGCTAGGTCTTGGACATTAGCCGAAACATGCGTCCCCAGGAACGTAATGTCTCTGGAGGCCCAGGCAAACAGGGTGTTGCGCTTAAGATTATTGACCACAGTTTGGGGACAGGAAATGTTGAGTGCCATGGATTTCCCATAATTTATTTTAAAATTGGATACGAATCCAAAATCCTCAAATATGTTCAACAATTTGGGCAAGGCCTCTGTGGGGTTGGAGGTCATGACTAAAAGGTCATCCGCGAATGCTGCAGTAACATGAGTATAGGAGCCAACTTGGAGGCCTCTAATGACCGGATCTGCTCTAATTTTACACAAAAGGGTCTCCATCACTAATACGAATAATGCAGGAGATAGAGGACACCCTTGCCTCGTCCCATTGGTGATGCGAAATAGTGGGGATAATGCTCTATTGACTTTGACCATGGCAGAGGGGGCCGAATATAAGGTATTAATGGCACTGATAAACTGGTCCGGGAGGCCAAACCTCGACAGGGTCCGTGACATAAAGAGCCAACTGACCCTGTCGAAGGCCTTTTCCGCATCGGTACTCACCAAGACCAAAGGCTTAGAGGATCTTTGGCCCTATTTACAAGATGGAGAAGCCGTACCGTGTTTTCAGACCCCTGTCTGCCATGGACAAAACCTACTTGCTCTTCATGGACAATGTCAGGCAGAACATCCTGAAGCCTGGTAGCAAAGATCTTCGCCCACCATTTTACATCATTATTAAGCAGAGATATCGGCCTATAGTTACTGCAGCATGTCGGATCCTTGTTTTCCTTATGGAGGACAGTAATGTGCGCCAATAAGGAGTGAGGAGCAAGGGAGCCCCCAGTCAGAAGGTAATTGCACAAATTCTTGAATCGGGGGATTAAAACATCCTGAAAGGATTTATAATACGCAATGGAAAATCCGTCAGGGCTGGGGATTTTACCCGATGGGATAGACATGAGAACCTTACGAATCTCCGAATCAGAGATGGGCCTAGTCAGGAGGGAAGCTTTGGATGAGGATATGGAAGGGAGGTGCCAGGGTCTGCAAAAATTCATCTGTGGCTTCGAAGAGGTCACCGGGGGTAGTCCCAGTTGGAGGGGGTAAATTATACAAAGCCTCATAGAAGGCGCAAAATGCCTTGGCGACATCTGGGGTGGACTTGTGCACCTTTCCCTTGGAGTCCTTAATAGAGGAAACAAAGGAGTCAGAAAACTGCTTCTTGGCAATGGCCGATGTGGCGAAACCAACCTCGCCACTGGGTTTTGGAGGGGGCTGTTTGAAGGCCTCTTGCCTCAGGATTATGGCCCATAGTAACTTTAAAGGAGAAAACAGACCGGCCGCACAGCTTAAATCTGTCTGTAGAATTGTATTTTATGTTATTATGCGTTCGGTTAAACTGTATGTTATGTGAGGGCACCCAGATAGCTAATATTATTGTATTCGTGTATTCTGAGTGCCATTCACCTAATGATATGCACTCAGACTTGAGCTATCTGGGGATATGTTAAATGTCTGTGTTTGCTGTGGGGGTGTGCCATTGTGTGTTTGGGTGGTGATTCCTGTCCTGTTGTCTCCACATGTGTATTGGTGATCTCCCCTTTGTCCTGAGAGATAATTGGATTGTCTTCTGTCGTCTCCGGGACAGAGGGGAGGAAACCATGATGCATTGTGGGGATATGTTGTATCTGCAACAAACTGTAATAAAAACCAGGCTGGGTGTGCCAGCACTTCAGAGCACTGCTTGACCCTCAACACGGAGCCTTGTCTCGTTATTGGGGGGATTCCCTGTATGCTGTTAGAGACTGATTGCCAGGAGTGTAAGCTGACTGAATGCTTTTCCTGTTCGCCTGCTGACAGCTGTTCGTGAGGTTCCAGTTTGGAGTGCTATTTTGTATCCAGTTCGGGAGGTTGGTGTTCTGCAGTAGCTGTGCCTGTCTCTCAGAAAGGGGCATATCGTCTAAACGGATTTTAACCCCTTGTCTGCTGAAACGGTGCCGTTACATTGGTGGCAAGCAGCGGGATCGTTCCTACAGCCAGAAGGACAGCTACAGGAGACACCATTTCTGTGGATTCTACAATTTAAGGGCAACGCATGTCCCAGTACAGCGACCCTAAAGCACCAGGATGGAACCAGCAGTGTTATACGAGGAGGAGGACCTGGATGGCCGGGATGCATTAAGGAAAGGCATCTGGTACCAGGCCCTGGATAATGTACAATACCAGCGAGGTGAGAGTCTCCCCAGTGAAGAGCAGCGGTTGCAGAAGCAAGTGGCCCTGCGGATGTCCTTCCTGGGAGAGCAGCCCCTGGAGGAATGGGTGATAGAACTACAGCACCGGGTATGGCAGGAGCTATGGCTGGAGGATGCCTACCAGGCGCTTTGGTGGTATGTGGCACAGTTTATACCCTGGACAGCTGAGCATGACAAGCCAGAGGGAGAGGAGTTTGATGGTCCTGGCTTGTTATGGGAGTCCTTTGCAGAGCCTGACTTTGGGAGCCCTGCACAGTCCAGACTTCAGGACATTTTCTATGAGAGGGAGGCTAGGCATGAGTGGGATGACCCCCATGAAGTAGAGAAAAACCTGGCTCACCTAGCAACCCTGGAGTGGGAACTGGAGCAGGACTACCGAGATCTCTTCCACTCCATTGAGAAGGCTCAGCAGGACGGTAAGGTGACAGACCCAGATCCAGACCCATTCAGCTGGGCAGATATTGTAGAGTGTTACTGGGAAGGACCCCAGGTGGCCGGTAGAGATGGGACCGAGGTCTCTCCGCCGGTCCTGCAGGGAATTGGGAGCCCAGTCTTCATTCCCCAGCGGCAGTGTGAAGTGCAGGGAGGGGAGAGCAGCGGCCTCCCTCCCCAGCGGCAGGCTGAGTTACAGGGGGCAGAGGTAGTTGTTCCTGCCCCCCAGCAGCAGAGTGATATGCCGGGAAGGCAGTGTGAAATGCAGGGAGAGGAGAGCAACGGCCTCCCTCCCCAGCGGCAGGCTGAGTTACAGGGGGCAGAGGTAGTTGTTCCTGCCCCCCAGCAGCAGCATGATTTTTTGGGAATTGGGAGCCAAGTCTCCATTCCCCAGCGGCAGACGGAGTTACAGGGGGCAGAGACAGTCGGTCCTGTCCCCCAGCGGCCGAGTGTCCTACAGGGAATGGAGAGCCCAGTCTCCTTTCCCCAGCAGCAGGACACTGTATTGGGAGCGGAGGCGGTCGGTCGCCCTCCCCAGCGGCTGGAAGTATGTATGGGAGAGGAGCTTGTTACCCCCTCTCCCCAGCGGCAGATTAACGCACCAGGGGGAGACAGTAAGCCCCACAACTCTGCAGATGGGACCGTGGTCTCTGCACTTACAGCACAGGGGGTAGGGACAGTTGGTCCTGCCCCCCAGCAACAGGGCTGTTTAGCCAAAGGGGAGACAGTCGGTTTCCCCCTCCAACAACCAGACTCCAACCAGGCTTCTTCCGTGGTAACGCTGGCACCAGGGCAGAGTACCGCTGATCCCTGCCCACAAAGCAACCTCCACTCCAAGCCAGGGAGCAACTCAGAGACCGGGAGTACCAGCTACCAATATAACCTTGGTGGATTCACTGGACAGAGACAGCCTACTAAATTCAACAGGTCCAGTATATGGTTGTGGGTGGGCTGCCAGACTAACTCAGGTACCGACCGGCGTGAGGTCAGGTATCTGGTTAGTCTTCCCTGGGGGGGGGGGGAGATGTGTGGCGAAACCAACCTCGCCACTGGGTTTTGGAGGGGGCTGTTTGAAGGCCTCTTGCCTCAGGATTATGGCCCATAGTAACTTTAAAGGAGAAAACAGAGCGGCCGCACAGCTTAAATCTGTCTGTAGAATTGTATTTTATGTTATTATGCGTTCGGTTAAACTGTATGTTATGTGAGGGCACCCAGATAGCTAATATTATTGTATTCGTGTATTCTGAGTGCCATTCACCTAATGATATGCACTCAGACTTGAGCTATCTGGGGATATGTTAAATGTCTGTGTTTGCTGTGGGGGTGTGCCATTGTGTGTTTGGGTGGTGATTCCTGTCCTGTTGTCTCCACATGTGTATTGGTGATCTCCCCTTTGTCCTGAGAGATAATTGGATTGTCTTCTGTCGTCTCCGGGACAGAGGGGAGGAAACCATGATGCATTGTGGGGATATGTTGTATCTGCAACAAACTGTAATAAAAACCAGGCTGGGTGTGCCAGCACTTCAGAGCACTGCTTGACCCTCAACACGGAGCCTTGTCTCGTTATTGGGGGGATTCCCTGTATGCTGTTGGAGACTGATTGCCAGGAGTGTAAGCTGACTGATACGCTTTTCCTGTTCGTCTTTCGGCAGCTATTTGCGAGGTTCCAGTTTGGAGTGCTATTTTGTATCCAGTTCGGGAGGTTGGTGTTCTGCAGTAGCTGTGCCTGTCTCTCGGAAAGGGGCATATCGCCTAAACGGATTTTAACCCCTTGTCTGCTGAAACGGGTCCGTTACAGCCGACATCAGTCTGTTTCCTCTATTTCCATGGGCATAGGCTTTAAAACGTGAGCGCAGTACCAGCTTTGCAGAAGTGACATTCAATAAAAAAAATTAACGCGTTCTGGCTTCAGTTAGTTCAACTAGGGTGTGTATAGCCTGTGATTCCTTGTGGGAGGATTCAAGACGAGCAATGGACTGCCAGCAAGGCATCTAAAGCTTGCGTCCTTTGCTTTTTCACATAAGCCCCTGAGGCAATGAGTTCCCCCCTTAGGACTACCTTATGAGATTCCCATAATATGGAAGGAGAAGGAGGGGAGTCTGGGGTGTCATTAAGCTAAAAAAAACAGAAATCAAGGCCTTAATTTTGCAAGCATGTTTAGGGTCCAAAATCAAAGTATCATTGAGACGCCATAGGCACTCTTTCCTCTGTGGACCGGACAGGGAGAAGTTAATAATAACAGGGGCATGATCGGATAATGTGATATTACCTATCCGGGCTCCAGAGACATTACGTATATGCGAATCAGACAGGAACAGATAATCCAGTCTGTGAAAGGACAGCTTGGCATGCGAGTAAAATGTATAATCTCGGCCATTGGGGTTCAAAGTCCGCCAAACGTCCAAGACCTTAAGTTTTCTCAGCCTTTGCAAGAGCTTATAAGACACAGAAGGTCTGCCCACCGAGGTGTCTACCGCTGGCTCCAGGGCAACGTTAAAGTCGCCCCCTAAAACTAATAAACCATCTGAGAAGGAGGATAATAAAGCAAGGGTCTGAACGAGCCATGGTACTTGGCCTCTATTGGGAGCGTATAAATTGGCAAATGTCACTGGGGAATCGCCCAATACACCCTTTACAAAAATGTACCTGCCCTTGGGGTCTGCCGAAATAGCTGTGTGCTTAAAGGGAAGGCATTTATGCACAGCTATACTAACCCCCTATACTGGCAGAATCATGTGTACTGTGAAACCATTGGACAAATTTCTTGGGGGGAAAACTGGGAATTTTGCCTGTTCTGAAATGGGTCTCTTGCAGAAACGCCACTGAGACCTTTTGCATGGCTCGTTCAACCCATGTGCATTTAGTGAGGCGACTACTATAGAAGACATTTCTGCATACAGTCAAGTGAATAAGAGCATATGATACCCACGGATGCATGGAATAACACATAATTGATATGAGCAGAGGAAAGGAAAGGGGGGGAGGGGAACATAGAACAAAAAATAGGGGAAATAACATTAAACATATTAAACTGGCAAGTGACCAGCTCGGACAGAGTACCCATCCGAGGTGGGATTAGCGCTTTACTTATCACCAGCCAAGACAGGGTTGGACTGGCGAGGGGGCAAGTAAAGCACCTAGTGGTCTGAAACATAGAGACCAAAAACAAAAAATACGTCCAGCACCGGTATCTGTCCAGTCTTCACCCTGCAAGTGAGAAACAAGATTCGCCGCCCTAGAGGTAGCGTCCAGTAACAACAGCGAGACGTCACAGTTCTGGTATGACATCATAAGGGAAACGTTGGGCCAAGATGTAAAATAGGCCGGAAAAAAAAAAAAAATGAGAAAAGGCCAAGTACGCCCATAATAACCAAGATAACAGGAGGATGAGAAACAGTCATCTCCAGGTCTGGAGAAATAAGATAGCAGCGATTCATGCTTACGAACACAGCCGATGCCGCCGTGGTTCAGTTCAGGTGAGGGCCCTGTCCATCTTGCTGCGTCCCGAACGATCCGGTCTGCCCGCAGGATGCCGTCTGCCAGGCAGTTACACGAGGTGGGATAGGCAGGGCGCCATCTTGGTTGGCCGGTAGCCATGAGGGAATTTCTACCGGAGGGACGTCCAGGGACATCCAGACAGAGTCAAGATCTGCTGGTGAACGCACGGTGAGTAATTTACCATTCCTGGAGACCGCCAGCCCAAAGGGATACAGCCATTGGAACGGGGTCGATGTTTTCCTTAGGACATCCAGGAGAGGCCTGAATAAGCGCCGCTTGGCCAAGGTGGATGGCGCGAGATCCTAGAACATCTGGATCGGGGTATTCTCGTACTCAAGTACCTCCATCTCTCGTTGTCTTTTCAGGAGGGCTGCGGTGTCGACGTAGCTCAACAGGCCACAAATCACGTCGCGTGGTGGTTCTTGCGGTTTAGGCCTAGGGCACAGCGCCCTGTGTATGCGCTCCACCACGATTCCCACCGCTCTGTCAGGTTCCAGCATCATGGAGAACAATTCACGCGCCACTATCGGCAAGGCCTCCGCCGCAATCGACTCAGGTAGGCCGCGAATGCGGATGTTGCGCCGGCGACTACGATTCTCCTAGTCTTCCAGCTTCAGGAAGGCATCGTTTAGTAAGGTCTTGTGAGACGCCAGCACCTCCGACGCTTTACCCTCATAAGTCATGATGGCTTCTTGTGTGGCCTCTAGTGAGACCACTCTTTGACGCAGGTGCTTCATGTCATCTTTGATGTCTGACAAGTCCTGCTTAAGAGGCGAGAGGGCAGACTCAAGGACCCGTCGGAGTGTCCGTTCTGAGAGAGGTGGGTCTCTAGGCCTCCTGTCCGATATATCAGAGCCGCTGCCTGCGTCCGAAAGTTCTCCTGCATCGGAGTCATGAGCGATAGACGCCGCCATATTTGGGCCCTTCTGCGCGGCAAACCTCAGCATTTTCCGAAGAAACGTCTCCATCTCTGGTTGTTTGGAGTGCAGTGGGGTAGACTCTGAGCTTCCTCTGTTCTTTTCTTTGCCAGGTTTCCCCATAATCAAGCAAATTGTAGGCTTATATAGGGCAAATGAGCCGGAATGCTGGAGGAGCTCAAGCTTGTGCGGCCATTCAGCAGCGTGGCTAGGCTCCGCCCCCTTCATACCTCCTCTTGTAATGTACTCTTATATATCATAACAGGAGTTATAAGAGGAGAGGACTACAACTCCAGACATTTCCCTTGCACTTACTTTGAATTGAATCCATACTTCTTCACATGCATGGCTGGTCTTCTTCTTCATTACTTTACTGCACCGCTAAGCTCCGCCTCCTGTTTTGGTCACATGAAGGTGAGGTCATCACAGGTCCTTCATCCCCTCTTCTCTGCTGAGCTCTGCCTCCTGCATCTGACATTATGGCAGGTCCTGTCAGCACTAGGGTAATGATTTCTCTTATATGTGAGGGAGGAGACTGTACACTGCATTGTAAAGTTCAGCTGTCCACCTGTTTGCTTCCTCGGACGTTCAGCTGAACAGAAAAACTGAAGCAGGGGGCCCCTTAGACAATAGGGGCCCTGGGCAATTGCCCAGTTTGCCCCCCCCCCCCCCCCAATGCATCGTATATCTCTATGGTAGTCCTATTACATTTCCATGCAAATCAGAGCCACTGTGCATGAGAGTCTTAAGGTGACCATTTTTCAATTAAATGAAGTACCGTAATTTAGATCCTATTTTCTGTCACTCAAGTCTATAGTATCATAATAGCCTGTAGACTGGACACAAGATGGGATACAGTAGGCCATGATGGAATACGGATTATGTATGGTATCCTGCGGCACATTCTGTGGCACATTTAACCACAGATGTTGCAACTGCACATGTAGATTTTGAACACTTTGCCAAAGCTGGCACTCTAGCTGGTCCCATAAATGCTCTATTGACGATAAATCTTGCAAGCAGGCAGGCCAAGGAAGTGTTGCAATCGGCCGGACAAATTCCTGGCAAACCCTCCCATAAGAGACAACACATGTGGCTGCAGGATGTCCTACTAATATCACTTTGCTGTTATTGTTCCTCACTACTAAGAGTGACTGACTGTCATAAGAGATGGCTCCCTATACTATCAAACCAGATGTTGGGGCAGAGTGTCACACTACAGCAAAACCAGACTGGAAGTGCTCATTATGAGGCCTCTATGCTTGAACCTGACCATTGTTGGATCTCAAACAAACCCTGGATTCATCACTATAAATGATATGGTTGAAACAAAGGCAATGCTGGCTGGCAGTCAATGACTGAACATGTAATGGACACCATAACACCAAATATCTTTCTTCTAAGTGCCTGGAAATGGAAATAGTTTGGGCAGAGGCAGGTGTGTAATCCACCTGTGTCTGGATGGTGGGCAATAAAACTGTGGAAGCTGCTGCGGATTGTCAATGGATCAAATGGTCCTTTCTTCTCATGGTCTGTCTGAGCAACGTGGAGCCTGTTCGCCATGTGTGTGCTGTTCCCAAAATCTTCTAAAAACGATGTCAGTACTGCCTAGACAGCCGGCAATTCGTCAAAACAACCATCCTGCTTCTCTCAATCCAATGGTGCGCTTCCTCTCAAAGTCTGCCAACTGGGCAAACTTTCCTTGAATGTGTCATAGAGATGTTTCGACCAGTTAATCTCTCACAAAGAGGTACACTACCCAAAAGTAGTATCTGAGAGCCTTTTTTAGGACAGTGGGTGAAGAACGTTTACCTTCTTTTGTGGCAAGACCCAGTTTCTAATCAGACTTCACCTGTAATCATTTATATATTTGCCTGAGAAACAACTAAATGCCAAATCTTTGCAGTCATCTGACATTCCTATTTTCGCTAATGTATTTTTATTTTCTTGTCAGGCAGTGTTGGCACTATGACATTTAGTTTGCCGTTTTAGTAAATGTCATTTTTTTTTAAAAGGGAGTATGCTCTGGTTAGGTTGGTGTCACATAGGCTTTTATTGGCATTTTTTAGGGGTTTTAGCACACTATTTCTGGCCATTTATTTATTTATTGAAAAGACAAGGCTAATTACAGACGTTAAAACACAAATGCAATCTCACTCTGCAACCAGCACTCTGCCCTGCCTCTATGCTGGATGTTGAATGAAGCATTGGTGTACATTTTGGCCAAAGCGTAATAAGCCACTCACCACGTCAAGGTCGCCTCCATGAGTGGTCCCTAACACTAGTTCCTACCTGTTATGGGCCGTGACAGCCACACAAAGTCCAGGGAGCGCAGGTACAGCATGCACGCCAAGCACACTCTGCTTTTAACCCCGTCCGGTGCCATTACAGCTTTCATCGGATCCAGGGATTGTAATGACCTGCGTCACGCACAGGGAGGGAAAAGGGAAAGCTCTGCCCAAGGGAGAGGGAAAGGTGGTGACCCCTGACTCGCCTTGCGTCTGGCACCTGACGTCCCTAGACGGGTTCCTCACCCGTGCGGCGATCACATGCCTAAACCCTGGCTTTCCCTAAAATGAGCCCTAGATAGTGAACTTGCCAGTGGGATCGCTAGTCCGCACCACTGATACTAAGAGGGAAACACCAGGGAGAGGACAGACAATACAGACAAACACATAAACCCAGGCGGGCGACCACAGCAGACCACAAAGGTCCAACAGGGATCCGGAGGGAAACGTTCTGGACCAACAACCAGAGAACGCAGCAACACAGCTCCAGTGGGTCAGTATAGAAGTCCAGGCAGGAAGCTCTATATCTGGCAACCAGAGAAGTGTGAGAGGGGAATATAAGGAGGTTGTGAGTGCTGGACAAGGAACAGCTGAGGAGAAGGAGCTACGGATCCCTGAGTGAGCCAAAAAGGGTTGCAAAGCAAACCCAGAAAGCTACCATAAGGAAACAGCCCTATCTTACATAGAGCGCGCAGCCAACCGCTGCGACTTCCTGACCCCGGGTATAACGGAGTCAGGCGTGATTCTTGACACCATCGTCAAGTACCAGCATGCATGCTGAGCCCACTATATACTTTTCTGGAGCCAAATGGCTACTGGTAGGTGCTATATAAGCAGACTCCGTTTTATACTGACTTTAAAACCATCCTCCAGGGCAGACTAACTGGTCAGGTGTGCATGACTGCTTGGAGATCGCCACGCCTCCAATATATACTACAAAGAAAAAAATGTGGGGGGTTCAATCAGCACAACCCTGTATGCAGGTGCACATTGCTATGACAAAATACACATACAAATGCAAAAACATAAATGCAATCGCACTCTGCAAACCAGCACTCTGCCCTGCCTCTATGCTGGATGTTGAATGGCACCGGACGGGGTTAAAAGCAGAGTGTGCTTGGCGTGCATGCTGTACCTGCGCTCCCTGGACTTTGTGTGGCTGTCATGGCCCATAACAGATAGGAACTAGTGTTAGGGACCACTCATGGAGACGACCTTGACGTGGTGAGTGGCTTATTACGCTTTGGCCAAAATGTACACCAATGCCTCATTCAACATCCAGCATAAAGGCAGGGCAGAGTGCTGGTTGCAGAGTGCGATTGCATTTGTGTTTTTGCGTTTGTATGTGTATTTCGCCATAGCAATGAGCGGGGTGAAGGGGGGGTAGAAGCAATAGAACATGATGACACACTATAAGGTTTTCAACTTAAAAAGCAACTGGAAAATACCTGTAATAACTCAAACTCATGTAAAAATTGTCTGGATGTTTATAAACTTTACAAAGGTCATTTATATACTGTATGGAAGTATTCTGCCCTAGATGCATTGCTTATAAGGGAAAATCTCTGTATATATAATGCCTGATAGAGCCTATACAGAGTGCAGGGGTTCTTCACCATGGAGCCATGCGGCTTAAGTGCAGTGCCATACAGGCTTTGTATCTGTGTGCATGAGCCCTTATACTTAGTCTCTTTTTTTGGATCCACTCCTGGCTTTGCCTAAAATGCGACTGCCCAAAAAAACTGCTTAAAAAATCATGCCAATAACTTCTTTTATTTCAAGCCTAATTCCAAACTTTATACTTTTACTTCTGTACGGAGTCCATGAAAGTGCTGTACCTTTGCACATACAATGCTAAAAAAATGAGAATAAATATATGCATATAAATATACCGGCTGTCGTAACTAGACGAGGTTGCTAAGGTGATGAATGTGAAAATCTTCTTTAATTTATACCACACTGACAATAGTATATAATTGAAGAAAATTAATTGCAGACACAGACGACTGACTGCCTGGTATGCTATAGAAAAATCAACGTTTCATCAATTTCTCTAAGGCCCGTCATTATACTGTAACCTTGAAATTAAAATGAGGAACACAGTTGCTTAATGATTTTCTACATTTCTAATGTGCATTTCAGTGATAAGAATTCTATCTACAGAGAAAAACCTCTACTTTTTGGATTATGTACACTAGGAAAATATATTTTGCATGCTTACTGGTTTAGTAAATGCATGCATAGGACTGGATTATGGTTAAAGGCTGCTGGGTCAAAAATTTGGCCTCCCATAATTGTATGCTTTTTCAAAGAAACAGTAGCTCACAAAAAGGGTAGAGTCTGAATATACAAAACAATGACTAAGGTGTCTGTGCCCAAAAAAAATCTGTTTTAAGAAGATGTGCAAATTGGCACAATTTGGAGCATCTAGGGTTTCTACACTTTTTCCATCATGCTTGACAAGGCACCTAGCGTAGCGGAAAGGGCAGAGGTTTGCAGGAGCAAGGACGGTCTAAGACATATCATTTTGTCCCAAAGTTGTGCCACAATTCTGGCATAAAATAAGCCAACCCATAGTTGGCATAGAGTAAAAAAAAGTGTCTGTCCCTGCACAAGATTTATCCTCCATGAGCCACTATGATAAATCTGATGCAGGTCTAGACAATGTGTTTACGCTTATGGCATCTTTAGTAAATCTGGGCCAATAAATATATTTATGCCCAGGCAATATACGTAGGACCCCCCCCCCCCCAACATATAGAATTTGAATGCTAATAGTACATATGACCCTCTTCAGCATACTCTAAGATAAATACCCACTAAAATCAAACTTTGCTAAAGAATCCAGTGGGAGAGGAGACACAGGATAGACAGCTAAGCCAGCAGATCGGCAGTGCAGGGGGGCGCAGGGGCACAACCTTCACAATGATGTTCCGTGCACAGAGGCAGAAGTGCTCCCTCAGGCTTGTGCATGGACCGTCATTAGAGCAGGGAAAGAAGCTAACATCACAGGTCATGTGACACTCAGCTAACTAGGAGAATAATTAATTTAATGAAAGTAGATGCCAATCCCTGTTTATACACAAACATCAACAAAGAATCAGCGACAAGGTGGACAACCAGGGGAAGATAACCACCCCGAGTGTCACACCGTTGGCACTAAAAAAGCGGGGAGGTGAGCGCCAGTCTCAAGAATATCAGATAAGAAAAGCAGGTATAGTTTAGGATTGCAACACCCACTAACACAAGGAGCTCGCATGTGGAGTGAATTATAGGTTATGAAAGGAAGTGCAATAAAATAAAATAATAAAACAGTGGATGAACTAATGTATGGAACACCAATACAATCAATATATAATTAAATAATATTAATATTGGTTGATAATCTTATTGATCCACTCACTTCACTGGGGGGGTCGCCACCAAGATAAACTTAAGACACCTGGGGGAAGTCACCCAGCCGGCCGGGATTGCATGTAGAATGGTGGAGGTCGATTTCAACGCACTGGATGTGTTGCCCGGATGTAAATCATCACACGAATCCAAGAATACGTCTTCAATCCTCTTTAATAATAAAATATATGGCTCAACGCGTTTCAGGGGTCACAGTACTCCCTTTATCAGGAGCAGAATACAGAATGGACATAGTATATGAGATTAAATACATATAGAGGCGCTAGTCTGGCGACATAAAAGGTAGGCGGGGTTACCGTAAACGACATCATCCATTGATTAGAACTAAATCTGTCATAGGGTGCTGGCACATTGTGATTGATACATAAATACATGAAAGACATACATATATAAAACCAATGGCAAACTATCCAACAGGGGCCTATCAGCCAAATGTTATCATGGCATGTAAATGGCTGTAGTACAATGTAACTTCACTGCAGAACGGCAATTAAGACATATTCTTTTCCTATTCCTACACCCCAAAAAAAGAAATATAACGATCACAATTCACCACAGAACGGTTAATGGAACGTATAAATATTTCCTTTTTAATATACCACGTAAATGAATGTACTACAATGTAACTTCACCACCGAATGGCACTTATGACATATTTTTTTCTTTGCTTTCCTATTAATACACCCCTCAAAAAAAGTTAAACAATGCAGAACGACTAATAGGACGTATGTATCTTTCCTATTAATACATACAGATTTCCGCGCGGGTGCAATGCGTGAGGTGAACACATGGCTGCTAGGTGACGATCGGGATGGGGACCCGATCTTTATTATTTTCCCTTATAACATGGTTAATACAGAATGCTTAGTAAAATGTGGATTGAGGGATTACAAAAATAAATAAATTAACTCACCTACTGCTCTTGATCGCGTAGTTGCCGATCTCTTCTTACTTCTTTAATCATGAGCTGCCGGCTAAAGGACCTGTGGTGACGTCACATCACATCACATGGTCCAATCACATGGTCCATCACCGTGGTGATAGACCATGTGATTGGACCATGTGATGAGCTCAGTGACGTCACCACAGGTCCTGAAGAAAGAGCAGAGACCGGCAGCTATGGAGGAGGTGAGTAAATTTTTTTTATTTTTTTTTAACCCTCTATTGACCTTCTACTAAGCATTCTGTATCAAAGAATGGTATTATTTTCTCTTATAACCATGTTATAAGGGAAAATAATAAAAATCTACACTACAACTAATCCAAACCTGAACTTCATTGAAGACGTTCGGGTCTGGGTACCACATTCAGTTTTTTCTCATGCACGTGCAAAATGCATTGCACTCGCGCAGAAAAAACTGCAATCGCAGTCAAAACTGACTGAAATTGTGTGCTCACCCGCACGATTTCCCCTCCACGCACCCGCACCATATCCGGTCCCAATCCGTAATGCCCGTGAGAAAAAGGCCTAAGGTGTTCCTCAAAATTTAAAGGAAAATAGAGATTAAATTTCTAAATTTCACTTTTTGGGCAGATTTTCCATTTAATCCATTTTTTCTTTAACACATCGAGGGTTAACAGCCAAACAAAACTCAACATTAATTACCCTAATTCCTTAGGTTTACAGAAACACCCCACATGTGGTCATAAACTGATGTAAGGGCGCATGGCAGGGCGCAGAAGGAAAGGACTACCGCATGGTTTTTGGAAGGCAGATTTTGCTGGACTGGTTTTTAGACATCATGTCCCATTTGAAGCCCCCAGATGCACTCCTACAGTAGAAACTCCCAAAAGTGACCCCATTTTGGAAACTAGGGGATAAGATGACAGTATTATTGGTACTATTTTGGTGTACATATGATTTTTAATCGCTCTATATTATGTTTTTTGTGAGGCAAGGTAACCTAAAAATGGCTGTTTTGGCGTTGTTTTTATTTTTTACAAAATTATGCTGAACGTCCTGTCGCCTATGTGCACCTGAGGAAGTTGTTTCATTTGGGTGTATAGCTGGCAAAGATCGACCACGTCCTCTCCCTGCAACAGGATCACCATACCAGGGCCACGTCCCTTATTTGATGCTCTCCTCATTCTTTGAGGTCACCCACCAAACTAACAGACAGATTAACTATATCAATTTCCCTGTCACGTATTCAGTGCATGTGTACCTCTCACCAAAAATGGGTATGTCACCCACTGATCTAACAGACAGATTAACTATATTAATTTCCCTGTCACTTATGCAGTGCAGGTTTACCTCACACCAAAATTGGGTATATGTCACCCACCGAACTAAGGGTCCATTCCAGTGGCGACTCTAGGAACAATATATAGGGGGGGCACAAAGATACCACAGTCAAAAATGGGGGGGCAAAAACAAAATAAGATTACAAAATACGAGAGAGTTGCGGTCTGCAGGGATACAGTTATAATAAAACTATTTACTTACAAAAGAAGCTATTCAGTCGTCTGCTGTGCTGTCCTCTGCTTGCTTCCACGGATTCTTTCCCCTTCTTTCTGTCTCTCGTCAGTGCACAGGCGCACTGTTATGGTGGATCTGTGGAAGACACACTGTTATGGGGGATCTGTGGATGACACATTATGCCTCTCATTAGCCCTCATTATGCCTCTCATCACTCCCATATCAGCCCCCATATAAGCCCTTATGCCTCATTAGCCCCCATTATTCTTCTTATTAGCCCCATTGGCCCCCATTATGCCTCATTAGCCCACATTATGCCTCTAATTAGCCCCCATTGTGCCTCTTATTAGCCCCCATATGCCTCCAATTAGCTCCATATGCCTCCAATTAGCCCCCATATGCCTTCAATTAGCCCCCATATGCCTCCTATTAGCCCCCATATGCCTCCTATTAGCCCCCATATGCCTCCTATTAGCCCCCAATTAGCCCCCATATGCCTCCAATTAACCCCATATGCCTCCAATTAGCCCCATAGACCCCATATGCCTCCAATTAGCCCCCATATGCCTCCTATTAGCCCCCAATTAGCCCCCATATGCCTCCAATTAGCCCCATAGACCCCATATGCCTCCAATTAGCCCCCATATGCCTCCAATTAGCCCCCATATGCCTCCAATTAGCCCCCATATGCCTCCAATTAGCCCCCATATGCCTCCTATTAGCCCCATATGCCTATTAGCCCCATATGCCTATTAGCCCCCATATGCCTCCAATTAGCCCCATATGCCTCCTATTAGCCCCATATGCCTCCCATTAGCCCCATATGCCTCCTATTAGCCCCCAAATATGCCTCCACTTAGCCCCCAAATATGCCTCCAAATGCCCCCATACATCTCCAATTAGCCCCCAAATATGCCTCCAATTAGCCCCCAAATATGCTTCCAATTAGCCCCATATGCCTCCTATTAGCCGCATATGCCTCCTATTAGCCCCCATAATGCCCCCAGCAGCCACATTTTTTATAAAATTAAAAAAAAAAACACTTACCTCTCCTTCTCCTGGACGGACGCCGCCTGCCATTTTCTCCCTCCTCAGTCGACTGTGCGTGCTCTAAACTGGCGCGCACAGCGTGAGGTCACAGAGCGACCTCACGCTGTGCGCAGCCCTGCACAGCCGACAGCCGAGGACCAGGATGTGGTGAGTACAGAGCGTTCACCACTTCCTGGTCCTTCTGTACTAATGAGCGCTTCCTTAATGGAAGCGCTCATTAGTATTCACTCGGGGGAATCAGCGGGGGGGCACCTGGGGGGGCAAGGAACAACATAGGGGGGGCAATTGCCCCCCCTCGCCCCCCTCTAGCGACGCCACTAGTCCATTCACACGTCCGCAACTGTTTTGTGGTCCTCACATGGCCGATATTATAATAGAAATGCCTTTTCTTGTCCGTGGATACGGTCAAGAATAGGACATGTTCTATTTTTTTGCGGGGCCGAGGAATGGAAGTGCAGATGCAGACAGAACATGATGTGCTGTCCACATCTTTTGTCGCCCTATTGAAAATGAAGGGGTCCACACCCATTCCACAAAATTGCGGAAAGGATGCAGGTCCATTTTTCGTACGTGCGAATGGACCCTAACAGACAGATTAACTATATTAATTTCCCTGTCACGTATAAAGTGCATGTGTATCTCACACCAAAAATGGGTATATGTAACCAACCGAACTAACAGACAGATTAACTATTATATTTTTGTGTCAAGGGTACAAAGATGGTGCACTGCACCCACAAAAAATTGCTATAGAGCACCCACAGAATTAACAACTAGATTAATTATTATGTTTCTGTGTAAGGGGTGCAAAGCTGGTGTATTGCACCCACAAAAAATCACTACAGGTCACCTCACCCACAGAATAAATGTCACGACACTTTGCTGTGTGCGCCGTGACACTTGTACCATGCTTGCGGTTGCCGGTGGCAACGTGTTGCTGTTATGGCATGTGGTGGCAGTGTCTCGACTTTGGCTGTGTGTGCCGTGACATGGTTGCCACACATGCTGTTGTCGGGGCAACGTGTTGCATGTTGGCTGGTGTGTGAACTTCCCCTTTAAGTTGTAGCCTTCCCTTGTCTGGTGCTGTAAGGGTTAACTCCCTGACTGGGTATGGTCACTTGGGTTTTATCTCCTGTGGCTTCCTGTCTGGAGTCAGTTGTACTTCAGCTGTTGCTTGGTGCTGGAGCTCTGCTCCAGTCCAGGGTGATCTATCTACCCAGTCCTTGAGGGCCATCTTGTAGGACATCGATGTCATATGCACTGTCATTCCTTTGTCTCCCTTATCCTCTATGTACCCAACCTCACTTGTTATATGTTTCGTGTGGGTTTATGTTCAGGGTTTGTTTTACGTCTTGTTTGTTGTTAAATGTTTGGGCTCTTGTTTGTCCCTGCATGTGGGTAAGACATTTCCCCTGTGTGTGTTGAACCTCCGTGAGGGGGCTGGTTTCCCAGAGGGGTGAACCATAAGTCTGTATGCAGCGCTGCTTAGGGCTGCCATGCACTGTGTGAGCATGGGGGGCTCTGGCAGAGTTGGTATGCTGGATTCCTGTGTGGGTTGTTTGTACTGTGACCTGCTGTGTGTTCGGGCTCCTGTACTGATGCACGGGTTCCAGTTGTGGAGGCTTCGGCAGGTAAGTGAGTTGTCTTGATGTTCTTACCTGCCGATCCTCTTGCTACGTATGGTCTCTCCTTTTCCCTGCTTCTAGGCCTTTTGAGACTCCTGTTCCTCTGTGTTGTGGATGAACAGGTCATCTCTCCCCTGCTCCTATGTGAGGGATTTCCAGAGCGTCTCAGGATATTAGGTATCCAGGGTATGAGCCGTCCTACCATCAAGGTCCGCTCATACGGTTAGGAGTTAGGGAGAGGATTAGGGACGCAATAGGAAGTGACCTGCTTCCCTTTTTCTTGCTTCCTTGCCTAGTTGCTACTGTTATTCTTCTTACATTGTATGGTGGGGATTTCCCCCACTCCCCACCGTGACAATAAATAGCCAAATAAAATTCCTAACACTCTCGCTCACTTCAGCTGCCTGCTTCCTATCCCTGCACTACTCAGAGTTGATGGGCGGTGCTACACATGATCTAGCTTGTATAGAAGCAAGGTTACATGATGCACCAGCCAATCACAGACATGCCATTACTAGGCATGGTTGTGATGGCTTCTAAGTGCCCACAGCTTAAAAGCTTGTTGATTGGCTGCCCTGTAGCCTTTCAGCAAGCTTTATTGAATGCCCAAACATTGTACTAGAACCCACATTTTTGCAGCAAAGTTCTGGTTTGGGTCCGGGTACCCGAACTTGCAAAGTTCAGTACAGAACTTTTCAGTTCGGGTTCGCTCAACACTATTAATGACCTATCCCAGGTCAGAGACACTGGTGTGAAGCACCAAGGACTTAGCCAAAAAGTGTATTCTGAACACAGTCCAATGTCAAGACAGGCTGAATTCTTGCGTATTCCAAATAACAATTCCAAGGTCGGGGCAGGCAAAGTACATGCCTTGTCCAAATCACAGTTCCAAGGTTGGGGCAGGCATCAGAGAGCAGAATCGGTAGACAGATATGGTTCAGTACCAGGGTATTCAGACAAGAGATCACCTTTGCTGGTTACTAGCAACTGGAAAACCTCAAAGCTCAGGCAAGGAGGTGGAAACACTGCCCAGCTAAATAGTGAGACTGATCAGCAATTTAACCAGCACCTGTATAGGGGCAGGAGAAAAGGATTAACTCTCACAGTGCTGAAGGAAAGTTCTGAGGACTAGTCCCAATACATACAGAGTGGAGTGATGCTTGCAACTGCTCAGGACAGTGGGGGACAATGGCAACCAGCCTAACACCTAGACTGCAATATTAAGCACATCTTCTATACAATGTATGGCACTACGCTTGGAAAACTGTGAAGGGGCCTCAGCATTCACTGCTAGGCCACTTCAAACAGCTGATTGCTTGGGGTGCCAGCGTTTAGACCCCCACAATCATATATTGGTGACCGAGTCTGATCTATAGGTCATCATCAATGTGGAGGATGATGAGGTCCTAGACCCCACATGGAATCAAGGTCATGCGAGTGACGTGTACAGTTCGGAGATAGAGGTGGTGGTCACACAGCACCAGTCACACAACAAAAGAGGGAGCAGTGTGCAAAAGCAGAGTGGCCGTCCCCTAGCCAGTATGCCTGCTACTGCCCACTGCACCCAGGGACTGAGCACACCAAAGCCAGCTCTAAGGTGTTCAGTGGCATGGCAGTTCTTCAGTCAATTTCCTGATGACAAAAAGCGAGTGATCAGAGCCTGAAGCGAGGCATAAATGTTCTAAACCTGAGCACCACCTGCATGACCAGGCATCTAAATGCAAAGCACAAGTGGAGTACACCTGAAAAACCACAAAAGATCTCAGGCTCCTCCTGCTCCCTCTTCTGCTGCAGTTTCGGCCTCTTCCTCCCCCTGTTGAGTGACAGTGGCACCTGCCACCCCGCAAACAGAGTATGTGGCAGCAATGCCACCATGTCCGTCACTGTCTATAAGCATCTCCATAATGTCCAATGGAAACTTTCAGCTGTCCATCTCCTAAACACTGGCCTTGAAATGCTGTCATTCCGTCTGGTGGAGACGGAGACTTAAAAAATGTATGGCAGTGGCTGTCCCACAGTACGTGGTTCCCAGCCGACACTACTTTTCCAGGCGAGCCATCCCTGCCCTGCACAACTAAGTGGCGGACAAAAGTAGATGTGCACTGCGTAATGCCATCTGTGGCAAGGTCCACATAACCACTGATACGTGGACCAGTAAGCACGGGCAGGGACGTTATATCTCTCTAACTGCACAATGGGTAAATGCAGTGGCAGCCGAGCCTGAGGCGGATAGCAGTTTGGCGCATGTCCTTCCGCAACCGAGGATTGAAGGGCGTTTCTCTTTTCCTCCTGTTGCCTCCTCCTCCTACTCCGCTTCCTCCTCTACCGCCTCCTCATGTGGTCAGTGTAACACCTTCACCACCAACTTCAGCACAGCCAGGGGGAAATGACAGCAGGCTGTTTCAAAACTCATCTGTTTGGGGGAAAAAACCCACACCGCGCAGGAGCTGTATACAGGCATCAACAGACCGATGAATAGTTGGTGCCAATGAGCCTCAAACCCGGTCTGGTGGTGTGTGATAATGGGCAAAGTCTCGTAGCAGCTCTGGGCCTAGCCGGTTTGACGCACATCCCTTGCCTTTCGCATGTGCTGAATTTGGTGGTGCAGAGGTTCCTGAAAACTACCGAGATATGTCAGAGCTGTTGCAGAAAGTGCGGTCCGTCTGTGCGCGCTTTCGGCGTTCTCACCCTGCTGCTGCTCGCCTGTCTGCGCTGTGGCATAACTTCGGCCTTCCCACTCACCGCCTCATATGTGACTTGCCCACAAGTTGGAACTCCACCTTGCACATGCTGGAGAGACTATGCCAGCAGCAGCAGGTGTAAGTGGAGTTTCAGCTGCAGCACGCCCGGGTGAGTCGCTATGCCGAACAGCACCACTTCACCACCAACAGTGGGCCTCCATGCGGAATGTTTGTGCCATGTTGCGCTGTTTCTAGTAGTCCACCAACGTGACCAGTGCCAATGTCGCAGTCCTCAGCGTTACTATCCCACTTCTATCTCTCCTTTTAAAAAAATGCTTCGGGCGATGATGGAAGAGGATGTGACACAGAAAGAAGAGGAGGAGGGAGAGGGATCATTTCCACGGTTATCAGGCTAGTCATTCACAAGTGGCTCGGAGGGTGGGTTCCTGCACCAACAGAGGCCAGGTACACAATTGTCTAGCCACGGCATAGTTCTGGAGGATAAGGAGGAGGAGGATGATGAGGAGGAGGAACGGTATTCACAGCAGGGTAGCACCCAAAGCAGCTCATGGGCATCACTTGAACGTGACTGGGGGATACAGAGGACACAGACGATACACCTCCCACAGAGGACAACTTGTTGTTGCCTCTGGGCAGCCTGGCACACATGAGCGACTACATGCTGCAGTGCCTGCGCAACGACCACCGAGTTGCCCATATTCTAACCAGTGCTTATTACTGGGTGGCCACCCTGCTGGATCCCCGCTACAGGGACAACGTGCCGTCCTTAATTCCGTCACTGGAGCGTGATCGGAAGATGCGCGAGTATAAGTGCACGCTGGTAGACACTCTGCTGATGGCATTCCTACTTGACACCGGGGGCTCAGTGAAAGCAAAAGGCGAAGGCAGAGGAGGAGGAAAAAGTCGCTAACGCAGCTGGGGCAGCGCCAGCACCTCAGAAGGCAGGGTTAGCATGGCTGAAATGTGGAAAAGCTTTGTCAGCACGCCACAACAACCAGCACCACCAGATGATATGGAACGTCTTAGCAGGAGGCAGCATTTCCGCAATATGGTGAAACAGTACCTGTGCACACGCCTACACGTACTGACTAATACGTCTGCCCCATTCAACTTCTGGATCTCAAAATTGGGCACATGGCCTGAGCTTGCCCTTTACGCCTTGGAGGTGCGGGCCTGCCCTGCGGCCAGTGTATTGTCCGAACGTGTGTTCCGCATGGCAGGGGGGATGATCACAGACAAGCACAGCCGTCTGTCCACAGCCAATGTGGACAAGCTCACATTCATTAAAATGAACCAGGCATGGATGCCACAGGACTTGTCCTTACCTTGTGCAGAATAGACAAGTATACCGTCCGCACCCAGCCATTGTTATACTCCAGCGCACTTTCTCTTTATTTTCTTTTTTATATTTCCCAATGTTTTAGAGTTTTCCCTAAATTTATAAAAAATAAAATAATTTATTTTTTTTTAATTAAAAAACTACAAAAATTGTGTTTGCTACCTCCTCCTCCTCCACCACTGCTTCCACCTACACCGCCACGTCCAATGCCGTCTCAAATCCCTACTACACTTTAAACTCTGCCTCCTAGTTCAAGATCATAATTTTTTTATTTTTTTTAATCTATATTATTTTTATTAATTTTTTTCCCTATCCACATTTGTTTGCAGGGCAATTGTCCTGCTCTTACCCCTAATTTGCTTCCTTTTGAAGCCCTCTAGTCCTTTCTATGACTTTTTTAGAGCCATTTTAGTGCCCCAAAGTTTGGGTCCCTATTGACTTCAATGAGGTTCGGGTCAAGTTCGGGTCCTAAACCCGAACTTTGCAGTGAAGTTCGGCCGAACCCGGCGAACCTGAACTTCCAGGTGTTCGCTCAACTCTACTCGCTGGGTGTTTAGTGGTCAGAGGACTTTTAATTAAGTGAAATAAAGAGCAGATTTATTATTACAGGTTATGGGATTAATGTAAATTGGGGGCTATCAGCGGTAGGGCGGACAGTTTTTGCTTAGAAGGATCTAATACCCTTCATTTATCTGGGTCAGATTTGTTAAATTGACGAATACAGTGTAACACCCCGAGCCACTCATTGTGTATAGTGTACAACAGTATGCGTGCAGTATACAGTCTAATAACCCACAGGTTATAACACCACCCGGGTGTTTAGTGGTCTGAGGACTAGTAGTGACAGTGCACAGAACCACAATCCCTGGTGCCAGAGGAAACACACAGAATAATACACTACCATAGCTCGCTGGGTGTTAAGTGGTCAGAGGACTAGTGGTGACAGTGCACAGAGCCACAATCTCTGGTGCAGGAGGGAACACACAGAATAATACACTACAATAGCCCGCTGGATGTTTAGTGGTCAGAGTGTGAGATGGGGAAACAGCTCTCCTTGTCTGAACACTGTTTGTGTGATTAAATAAAATGTTCTGGACTGATATTCTCCTGTTTGGCCACAATATGCCGCTGTTTCCTAACACAGCTACAGACTGTACCTATATTTCCATATTCATGAGACGGGTGGAGTTACACAGTCTAGGGAGAGGAGTAGGAGAGAGTTGCCATCTTAGAGGGAGGTGAAACTAAGGAACTGTGGGAGCAGAGAATTTGACGGCATCCAGGTGTGAGAGCATCCCTCAGGACCCTGATTCTGTCCAGAGGAAGGGGGATTGCTGCCAGGAATGCTGATGAGAACAGAGGAACAAAGCAACATACACAGCTGTACCGCATGCTTGTTGGAGAGACATTTGTTCTGTTCAGAGTCACCAGCGAATGCAAAGCAGACCCGGATTGGTAATATCATGCACGCACCTCATCACAGTGTTGGCGCCTAGAGACTGAGAACAGGCCTGTAGTTAGTTAGCTAGGGTTTCTGTTTGTGTCAGGCAACAAGTGTTAATACTGTTCATTAAAGTGACATTTCACATTGGAGCGTTGATAAAATTCTCACAAACTCAAGCCAGCTGTTTTGCTCAGGAGGAATACTCAGGCACATGCTATAGGGCCAGTTATGGGAGGGGGAATACTGTAGAACTTGGTAAGATTGTAAGCCAGTGGCGTACCGCCAATATTGGCAGATCACGCAACTGCTATTGGGCCCATCGAGGGGGAAGGTCGGGGGGCCCGGAGCGCATGGAAGGCCCCGCCTCCTGCAGACTTATGATCTCTAGTATTCTACACTACTAGCTAATATTGGGCTACAAGTTAATATGAAGCTTACTTGTCTTCTGTCCCGGGCCCTTCCCCTGTGCTCAGGGCCCCCCTCCCCCATTGTGTGCACAGCACGCCCTGATGTCTCTCCCTCCCTGCTGCTTTCACACTCTCTTCTGTCTGCTGGGCTTTGCTGCACACTGGCCAATCAGCATTTAGCAGTGCAAAGCTGATGGGCCAGTGTTTCACTCTCAGCAGGAGCAACTCAGCAGGCTCAGCAGTTGTGCAGGCGGGTGTGGCAGTTGTATACCGCGGTCACGTGCAGCCAGCTCAGTCAAGCACCCACTGGACCGGAGAACGGACTGAACACAGCCCAGGCCCCCAGCTTCACCGCCGCTGGTCCTGCAACACTGATTTTCCCCTGTTCTGTGCCACTGCCACCTGTCCACAGCCACTCAGCAGTGAACAGTAAGTGACTCTGTAAAAAAACAAAACATTCAAGCAGAGCTCCTGTGGGGTGGGGGGGACACTGTTGTGTATATGGCTCATAGAGAACTTAGGACTCTGCTGTTGAATTGCTCATATAGAGGAAAGTGTGCCCAGCAGCCTATCCGGCAACATGGGTGACATGGGGGACAGCCAATAGCAGGGCGCAATGAGAATGAGCTTCACTAGCATCACGGATGATGCTAGGGAGGCCCGTTCCCATCACGGCCTGCTATTGGCTGCCCCAACACCCCCCAAAAAACTTTTTTTAAAGTTTAGGTATACTTAAACTTCTTTAAGTCAGGGATGCCCAAACTTCTGCACTCCAGCTGGTGCAAAACTAACTTACAAAACACTTGAATGCCCTGTCTTGTAGTTGTAATAGTTGATGGACTGCTGATTGGACATTCCTGTTTTAATTAGGATACCGGAGTTTTTTTTCGTTTTTACGTTTTCATTTTTCTTCCCTATTCCTTGAGATATAAATGCGGATGTGCCAGGGGAGGAGCCAGAGCGGTGGTGGGATGGGCCAGGGGTGAGTAGTGGGTGGAGTTAGGGGGCCCAATTCAGATTCTTGCTATGGGGCCCAATGATTTCTACGTATGCCCCTGATGTAAGCTGTTGTGCTGCACCGCAGGATAGCCCATAACTGACTTTAATCTTCCTGATGTAAACTGGAAAACCAAAAGATCTAGTTCTGCCAGGAGTACAGATATTCTAAATTCCCTACTGGGATTATCTCTACAGCAAGTAGTTGAGGAGACAACCTGGAAGGAGGCCATTTTAGATTTAGTATTCACAAATAGGAATTTGGTATCTGATATTACTGTAGGGGAAATCTTAGGATCTAGTAATCACCAGTCAGAGTGGTTTACTATAAGTACAGTGACTTTTCTAAAATTAGATTAGTGTATACGAGT
This sequence comes from Bufo gargarizans, assembly GCF_014858855.1. Classification (NCBI taxonomy): domain Eukaryota; kingdom Metazoa; phylum Chordata; class Amphibia; order Anura; family Bufonidae; genus Bufo; species Bufo gargarizans. The sequence goes on along the minus strand of NC_058082.1, from coordinate 356,662,588 downwards.
CCCTATCAGATTGGAACAGTTTCAATTGAGTCCAGGAGAAATGGGGCTACTTAAAAGTGGCACTTTTGAAGGCAACAGATAATTGCATTAGTTTTGTCAGTAAAAGCAAAAAAGGAAGAGACCACTGTAGTACTCAGCAGAAGTGGCCAAGATCATTAAAAACAAAAAGATAGCATTTAGTAATTATAAAAACAAACGAGGATGACAGGCAAATTTATAAGATTAGGCAGAGAGAGGCCAAACAAGTTATAAGAGCTTCTAAAGCACAGGCAGAAGAGAAATTATATCAGTCAGTGAAAAAAGGCGATAAGACATTCTTCAGATACATAAATGAAAAAAGGAAACTAAAACAAGGAATTAATAAATTAAAAACAAAATAAGGAAGGTATATAGAAGAAGATAAAGAACTAGCTGACTGCCTCAATAGAACCTCTTCCTCTGTAAAGACACATGCATCAAAATATCCATTAGTCTTCCTTCCTAAATGAGGCCCTTTTCCTTCATTTTCCTTTGTAAAAACTGAATAGAATTTGCCTGTCATCCTCGTTTGTAAACTTCTGTTCAGTTTTTACAAAGGAAAATGAAGGAAAGGGACCTCATTTAGGAAGGAAGACTAATGAATATTTTGATGCATGTGTCTTTACAGAGGAAGAGGTTCTAAGTCAGCTGTCTAAAATTAATACAAATAAGTCACAGGGGCCTGATGGGATAAACCCAAAGCTATTAAAAGAGCTCAGCGGTGAACTAGCAAAACCATTAACAGATTTATTTAACCAATCACTGGTAACAGGAGCCGTTCCAGAAGATTGGAAAGCAAATGTTGTGCCCATTCAGAAAGGTAGTAGGGAGGAATCGGGCAACTATAGGCCAGTAAGCCTGACATCAATAGTGGGGAAATTAATGGAAACCATACTTAAAGAGAGAATTGTGGAACATCTAAAATCCCATGGATTGAAAGATGAAAAACAGCATGGGTTTACTTCAGGGAGATCATGTCAAACTAATATTATAGATTTTTTTGATTGGGTGACTAAAATAATAGATGGCGGAGGTGCAGTAAACATCGCTTATCTAGACTTTAGTAAGGCTTTTGATACTGTCCCACATAGAAGGCTAATCAATAAATTAGAGTCTTTGGGTTTGGACTCCCATATTGTTGAATGGATTAGGCAGTGGCTGAGGGACAGACAACAAAGGGTTGTAGTCAATGGAGTATATTCAGACCATGGTCTTATTACCAGTGGGGTACCTCAGGGATCTGTTCTGGGACGCATATTGTATAATATCTTTATCAGCGAAATTGCAGAAGGCCTCGATGGTAAGGTGTGTCACCAGTAGAAAGAGGGGGGTTCTCATGCCGCTCTACAGAGCACTAGTGAGACCTCATTTGGAGTAGTGTGCGCAGTACTGGAGACCATATCTCCAGAAGGATATTGATACTTTGGCGAGAATTCAGAGAAAAGCTACTAAACTAGTACATGGATTGCAGGATAAAACTTACCAGGAAAGATTAAAGGACCTTAACATATATAGCTTGGAAGAAAGACGAGACAGAGGGGATATGATAGAAACTTTTAAATACATAAAGGGAATCAACAAGGTAAAAGAGGAGAGAATATTTAAAAGAAGAAAAATTAGGGGGCAAAGGTTTAAAAGTAATATCAGGAAGTATTGCTTTACTGAGAGAGCAGTGTATGCATGGAATAGCCTTCCTGCAGAAGTGTTAGCTGCAAATACACTGAAGGAGTTTAAGCATGCATGGGATAGGCATAAGGCCATCCTTCATATAAGATAGCGCCAGGGGCTATTCATAGTATTCAGTATATTGGGCAGACTAGATGGGCCAAATGGTTCTTATCTGCCGACACATTCTATGTTTCTATGTTTCTATGATTTTGGCTTCCAAAACTGGAAGGCAACCTGACCGTGTGGCTGTACCCTAAAAATAAGATGAAAAGATGCCACTGATGACTCAATGTATTAATTTAGAACCGAAAAAAGAAGAAGGCCTCACTATACCACCATAAATAAGGGCAAACAGAGAACCAATCATGTAAACCTAAAAGTGTTGCTAAAAAACAACCATAGAATGCCCAATTAAAAATATAAATGCTTTATTATGTCATCAATTGATCAAAAATACATAAGACATTTTCACAGAATAAATTTGGAGAACAGTCAGCAAAACAACCTGGATGCCGTAGTCCCCTCCGCCGGTGTCTCAATAACCCGCCAAACAGTTGGAATACATGTAAGATTTATGTACAATATGCAGTGAGGTGATAGTATCTGGTACATAACAGCTACAAGTAACTGTGATGTTCACTTCACTGCATAACCCTGAGGAGAGTCAGTATATAGTAATGGGGCCCTAAATAATATATAATATAGAGCAAATAATAGCACAATATCTATCTGAAATATTCAGGTAGATACGCCCCTACACACCAGGCCATCAATTACAAGCTACAGAAAAAAAGGCTCTCACACAGGTACCCGCTGGGAAAACAGACATACCCACAGACATGATGGAGGGCAGAGACACCGGACACAGGGCAGGCTGGAACCCCCTTAATTGTATGTTCTTGGTTCTAATAGGGTAATATCTAATATATAGGTGTTTAAGATTATTATTTTTTTAGATACCTAGTCATAGAATGGAATTTAAAACTGAAGCTGAGGAATTGAAAAAGCAATTATCCAATGTTTTTAAATATGATAACAATATCAATTTAGGGTACAACAGGAAATAACTATATTTGGTAGCATTTGTGATTAGCTGAGGATTTTTCTAGGTTTTTAATGTTTACCTGTTGTTGATGTGATATAATCAATGCAGCTAAGTAAACAAAGCCTGGTGGGGAGAATCACAGCACAGGCACTGGATCTAATAGGTGAATAATGCCGCTCATTGAATTGTGCAGGTTCTTGTTAAAACTTCATAGCACTGTTATAACAATTCTGGAGTATTGTATATAGAATTTTCTAGTGTGCCATTTCGCTGTTATTTTTCCAAGAAATGTATTTAAAAATTAATTTGTGGTTGTTACCATTACCCTTGTGAATGGGATGTGTTCCTACAATGTCTGGCTCTGTCAATATTGATCGGATAATGTCAGACTGCATAGGGACACACCCAAAATAAAAACATCCAGCTGTAAATTTTGTTATAGCTTTTCAAGAGTAATAACAGAGGAACAGTGCACTGAAAAGTTCTAAAAATGCTACTCCAGAATTGTTATTTGAAAGGGAATAAAAACATTTATGAATACAGACCTAATTATAGAGCTGGCTGATCATCTTTGATCCTCTTGATACTACTCAGTATCAATCTGATATACACTCATTGACTAAAAACAATAAATAAATAAGTATTGCACCAAGAAGAAGTTGTTAGAACTGAATAAAACTTTATACGTGTGACTGTAATGATGAGATATGTAAGTTATTACAATATAAGACTGAAAGGAGGCTTTAGTTACTTGCTGGGCCGACTCGAGCCTGGATCCAAGATACAGTTAAGCATGGTGTCATATAGATTCTGTAATGGTATCATGGGGCACATTTGTCCACAGATGATGTGGCTGAGCCAGTAGATCCTGCATATTCATAGGCTAATGAACCTGGCAACTCTTCTGGTCCAGTAAATGTTTGACTGGTGATAAAACTGGTGGAAGGAAGTGTGTAACACTTGCTGTGTGTGGGCCAACTTTATTATGGTGGACAATGCCAGCTGGAAGCCTTATTAGCAAAGGCAGGATTGAAGTGCTCACTATGAGGTCTCCATACACTGTCGTCAGATCCCAAACAGAACTTGGATCCATCACTATAGACAATACGGTTCAAATCCTTAGCAGTCCAGGTTTCTCGTTCATGACACCACTGCAAACAAAGCGAATACTATATAAAGTACAGACCAAAAGTTTGGACACACCTTCTCATTCAAAGAGTTTTCTTTATTTTCACGACTATGAAAATTGTAGATTCACACTGAAGGCATCAAAACTATGAATTAACACATGTGAAATTATATACATAACAAAAAAGTGTGAAACAACTGAAAATATGTCATATTCTAGGTTCTTCAAAATAGCCACCTTTTGCTTTGATTAATGCTTTGCACACTCTTGGCATTGTCTTGATGAGCTTCAAGAGGTAGTCACCTCAAATGGTCTTCCAACAGTCTTGAAGGAGTTCCCAGAGATGCTTAGCACTTGTTGGCCCTTTTGCCTTCACTCTGCGGTCCAGCTGACCCCAAACCATCTCGATTGGGTTCAGGTCCAGTGACGGTGGTGGCCAGGTCATCTGGCACAGCACCCCATCGCTCTCCTTCATGGTCAAATAGCCCTTACACAGCCTGCACAGCCTGGAGGTGTGTTTGGGGTCATTGTCCTGTTGAAAAATAAATGATGGTCCAACTAAACGCAAACCGGATGGAATAGCATGCTGCTGCAAGATGCTGTGGTAGCCATGCTGGTTCAGTATGCCTTCAATTTTGAATAAATCCCCAACAGTGTCACCAGCAAAGCACCCCCACACCATCACACATCCTCATCCATGCTTCACGGTGGGAACCAGGCATGTAGAGCCCATCCGTTCACCTTTTCTGCGTCACACAAAGACACAGTGGTTGGAACCAAAGATCTCAAATTTGGACTCTTCAGACCAAAACACAGATTTCCACTGGTCTAATGTCCATTCCTTGTGTTCTTTAGCCCAAACAAGTCTCTTCTGCTTGTTGCCTGTCCTTAGCAGTGGTTTCCTAGCAGATATTCTACCATGAAGGTCTGATTCACACAGTCTCCTCTTAACAGTTGTTCTAGAGATGTGTCTGCTGCTAGAACTCTGTGTGGCATTGACCTGGTCTCTAATCTGAGCTGCTGTTAACCTGCGATTTCTGAGGCTGGTGACTCGGATGAACTTATCCTCCACAGCAGAGGTGACTCTTCGTCTTCCTTTCCTGGGGCGGTCCGCATGTGAGCCAGTTTCTTTGTAACGCTTGATGGTTTTTGTGACTGCACTTGGGGACACTTTCAAAGTTTTCCCAATTTTTCAGACTGACTGACCTTAATTTCTTAAAGTAATGATGGCCACTCGTTTTTCTTTACTTAGCTTCTTTTTCTTGCCATAATACAAATTCTAACAGTCTATTCAGTAGGACTATCAGCTGTGTATCCATCTGACTTCTCCATAACGCAACTGATGGTCCGAACCCCATTTATAAGGCTAGAAATCCCACTTATTAAACCTGGCAGGGCTTACCTGTGAAGTGAAAACCATTTCAGGTGACTACCTCTTGAAGCTCAAGAGAATGCCAAGAGTGTGCAAAGCAGTATTCCAAGCAAAAGGTGACTACTTTGAAGAACCTAGAATATTACATATTTTCAGTTACTTCACACTTTGTTGTTATGTATATAATTCCACATGTGTTAATTCATAGTTTTGATGCCTTCAGTGTGAATCTACAATTTTCATAGTCATGAAAATAAAGAAAACTCTTGGAATGAGAAGGTGTGTCCAAACGTTTGGTCTGTACTGTATATATATATATATATATATATATATATATATATATATATATTGTGATAAAGTAAGGGGGTTAATTTGGCAAGGGAGATATGTTCCATACCGGGTACTAAGACGTTAACCTGGCTACTGCTCCACCCGCAGGTGCAGACATATAAAAGCTCCTCTAGGAGCTGCTCAGGTGGGGTTAGGTGGATGAAACATTGCATGGAGATGGCGTGTTACTGACTCAGAGGACTAGGACTAGAGGACTAGTAATCATAATCCACCAAAACATCATATTCCCTTCTAGTTTTGTGTTGATTTTTTTTGTATAGCTTTCTTTCCCATTTCTGTAAACGAGATGAAAAACTGTAATTAGTAGTGATGATCGAGCACAAAAGTATTTAGGTGTTCGGGCCGAACACATTGCTATATTCGTGTGCTCTGCTGAGCACCCGATTATAATGGAAGTCAATGGGACACAAGCAGGCACCCCTTGCTCTGAAGAGGGGAGGGTGCCTGGTCCATTGGAAAAGGTCAGAAAGTGACAGAAACACCACCTAAATGGATCAGGAACAGCATGGTGACAGTGTCTGGATGCATCTTGGACTCCCAGGTTGCTACTGGGAACCATGCTGTTCATGTTGTACGCGACTTTTACAGACTGACAAAAATACACACAAACCCCCCCAAAAAATCTATTTTACAGGAAAAATTGTTAGGAAACATTCTTTCCTGTATATTCAATTGTATATAAAGTGCAAGTGCTGCTAAAAATTACAAGCAAGAGGCACTCCGAAACAGCCTGTATATACCTGTCACAACCAGACAGCTGAGAAGCTCTGACAGAAGCCTTTCAGAACCTCCTCCTTGAGTTCTTTGTTGTGCTGTTCAGTTCCTCATCTCGTTGGCCTCTCTCAGCTGTCATGTGGTTGGACTGATTGCTTCCCTTTAAATTCCTCCCCATGGTGCATTACTGGGCGGCTTATACTTCTTCCTGGAGTGTGTGTGCATGCTGATCTTGTTTTCCAGTCTGCTACAAAGTTAAGTGCTGAACATTTATCTGTTATTTTCTGTTTGCTGGATCCCAGGTGACCCTGACTCCCTCCGTGTCTGTGTAGGGAATCGGTGGTCGTGTCCCCTCACTATTGTAGGGTGTTCAGGGGTTATATAGTCGAGGTTCGTGGATATGCAACCATCCACCTCTGGGATCTTTGCATAGGCTGAGCAGCCAGGGAAAGTCTCAGGTCTTGTGCAGGGGTCTCCCTTTTGGTTCCTTAGCTTTGGATCCACTCAGTCATATATGCATGTTGCTTTGTCTTGTTTCCTGTACACCATCCGTGACAATACCATAAAGGAGGGCCTCATTCACATTGTGGTACAATTGTTAAGGTAGTGTAACTCCTACACTCATAAAGCCTATGCACTAAGTGAAAGGTCTGCCAAAAGTTACAAGGAATTGGCACTCCAAAACACCACTTGTTACACATAAAGGAGGGTATAATACACACCCTTGAAAAATGATGGCCTGCTGATGACCCTCAAAAAGATTAGGAGCAAGGGCCTGCTGATCTGACCATCTAAAACCATAGGGGTGAGGGCCTGCTGCCTCATTGGTGACTCTAGATAACCTCTGGGCGATTGCACGTCCCCTTGACGGCGACAATTAATTTGGATGTCTACCCTATCAACTCTGCTTTGGTAGGTAGGAAAAACAACAGGTAAAAATATGCACTACCAACCGCAGGCTGGTGTGACCTCCAATGACTCCCCGATGCTCGTTTTGACGATAGCTTCTTCCAGGGGCGTCCTGGAAGAAGCTATCGGGCGAAACACGCATCAGGGAGTCATTGGAGGTCAAACCAGCCTGCGGTCGGTAGTGCATATTTTTACCTGTTGGTTTTCCTACCTTGCACTTTGCACTTTTTTCCAGTTCTGTGACCACATGGGACATGGTTGATGAACTTTAGTTCCATTCTTTGTACCTTAGTACCTTTGGTTGGGTGTGTGGAACAACATTGATAATATTTATATGGATGATTGTTGACCTGCCATATGCTGCTACTAGGATCTGCTTTTAATCGCATTGACATTATTATTTATTATATATTATATATTGTGAAATAAATAAAGTGTATATATTTTTCATTATTTTTTGATGCGTGGTTACTGATTTGGTGTATGATCATTTTTATATGAATCAACCTGTCAGCATTTTCAGTTGACAGGCGGATACGCTGTTATAATGCCACCAGCAGCACTAAACACACACTCAGACAAAACGCTGGTGACAGGGTAGGCCAGCACCTCCAAATCGTAGAGCACCAGTTCGTGCCACGTGTCCAGCTTGGAACCTAGTAGTTGTAAGGCACTGAGGGATCATTGAGGATGCTGACACGGTCTGCTATGTACTCCTTCACCATCTTCCAAAATGTTTCTCTCCTTGTGGCAGTAGCTGCACATTAGGGTGAGGGTTCTGGCAGGATGTCATAAAACTGTCCCAGGCTTTGGAGACTGTTGCCCTGCCCCTTTTTTTCAATTTTCCAGGATCTTCTGGTATTGCACCATTTTGCTCATCCTTTCCACCAGAGGAATGACAGATGATAAGCAGGGGTCGAGAAGGGTGAACACCCAGTAATCCGTGTTATCTAAAATGCATTTAACGTGAGGGTCGCTGGAAAGGCAGCCTAACATGAAGTCAGCCATGTGTGCCAGAGTACCAACAGGCAAGACGTTGATGTCGACATCAGGATGACTCTCTATCTCCTCATCCTCCTCCTCCTCCTCTTCTGACCATATACGCTGAACAGATGGAATTAAAGTAGCAGAGGCAACTTTCTCCAGCTCCTCCTCCTCCTCTTCATGGTCCAATTCGCGCTGAGAAGACAAACTGAGGGTGGGCTGGCTATCACCCTGTGTAATGTCCTCCCGCATTTCCTCGTCTGACACATTCAGAGCGTCGTCCTTAATTGTGAGCAGCGATCATTTGAGTAGACACACCAGTGGGATGGTTGCACTGATAATAGCATTATCGCCACTAACCATCTGTGTGGATTCATCAACGTTTTTTAAAACCTCACAGAGGTCTGACATCAATGCCCACTCCTCGCTTGTGAATAGTGGCAGTTGACTCGAAAGGCAACGACCCTTTTGCAGCTGGTATACCACAACTGCCCGCTGCTGCACACAAAGCCTGGCCAACATGTGGAACATAGAGTTCCAGCACGTGCTAACGTCGCACAACAGTCGGTGAGCTGGAAGCCGCAAGCGCTGCTGCAGCATTGACAGACCGGCTGAAGCTGTGGACGTCTTGTGAAAATAGGCACACACCTGGCGCGCCTTCACTAGTAGCTCTGGCAAATTGGGGTAGGTTTTGATAAACCGCTGAACCACTAAGTTTAAGACGTGGGCTAGGCGTGGGATGTGTCAGGTTGCCGAGCTCCAAAGACGCCACCAAGTTATGGCCATTGTCAGACACAACCATGCCTGGTTGTAGGTTGAGTGGCGAGAGCCAAAGCTCGGTCTGGTCCCTTATACCCTGCCACAGCTCTGCGGTGGTGTGCTGTTTGTCCCCTAAGAAGATCAGCTTCAGCACGGCCTGTTGACCCTTACCCACAGCAGTGCTACACTGCTTCTAGCTAGCGACTGATGGCTGACTGCTGCTGGAGGTGGAAGTGGAGGAGGAGGAGGCGGAGGAGGAGAAGTGGGGGTTGGAGCCAGTAACATAGCTGCTGGCGGAGACCCTGATGGACGTAGGGCCCGCAATCCTGGGCGTGGGTAGCACCTGTGCCATCCCAGGGTACGACTCACTCCGGGCCTCCACAACATTCACCCAGTGTGCCATCAGGGAAATGTAGCGTACCTGGCCACAAGCACTTGTCAATGTTTGTCCGTGGTTAAGTGGACCTTCCCTGTAACTACGTTGTTCAGGGCACGGGTGATCTTCTGGGACACATGCTGGTCTAAGGCAGGCACGGCAAAAAATGAAAAATAGTGGTGGCTGGGGACTGTGTACCGAGGAACGGCCGCCTACATCAGGCTGCGGAAGGGCTCAGTGCCCACAAGCCTAGATGGCAACATTCCAAGGGCCAGTAATATCGAAAGTTGCCCTTTTAGTTCTATGGCCTATGGGTGGGTGGGTATTTGTGCTTGCGTTCATTATGACTGTGTTATGGACATTTGTACGCTGCGCTGGGACAGGGAAGTAGATGTTGTTGCTAATGGTTCATGCAAAGGTCCAGGTGCCTGCGCCTTCGACAGGGGATTGGCCAGCAGTGCGTAACACAGGGGAAGAGGAGGCAGTGGTGTGACCCGCAGACCCAAATTGTGGACCCAGGCATTCGGCCCACTTGTTAGGGTGCTTGGATGCCATGTGGCGGATCATGTTGGTGGTGGTGAGGTTGCTAGTGTTCACGCCTCGGCTCATTTTGGTATGGCACAGGTTGAAAACGACCACTCTTTTTTCGTCTGCACTTTCCTAAAAAAAAGCGCCATACTGCGGAACACCTACTCATTGGCAAAGTAAATTTATGCATGAGGGTGCTCAGTGTAATGGTTGGGGGCCTCTTTGGTGTGGGTCGACTTCTCCCTTTTTCAACCACACTGCCTCTTCCAGCCTCTTGCAGTGCTGCGGGTCCCTCCCCCTCTGTACTGCTGTCCTCACTCAGCTTTTCACCTTCCCATGTTGGGTCAGTGACCTCATCGTAAACCACTTCCTCTTCCACTTCCTCACTCTGCTCATCCTCCTGACTTGACCTAACCACAACCTCAGTGATTGACAACTGTGTCTCATCATCATCCACCTCGTGAACTAATGATTGCCGCTCACCACCGTCATATTCTTGAGACTGTGAAGGCTCAAGAGGTTGGGAAACAGGGCACAATATTTCAGGTCCTTTTTCAAGCGTGCTGGGCGCGAGGGCCAAATGTAATAGTGGCGCTGGAAGGAGCTCCTCAGAATATCCGAGTCTGGGATCACTTGTTTGGCAAGCCTCTCCATGGTGGGAGGAAGGATGATAAGAGTGAGGATTCGGTTGACCAGACTCTTGGCTACAGAGACTGGACTTGGTGGAAGAGAGGGTGGTGCTTAACCGACTGGAAGCATTATCTTCAGCAATCCAACCGACCAACTGTTCGCACTGGTCCAACTTGGACAGTGTTGTCCTTCGCCGCCCATTGAAGTTGGACATGAAGCTGGGTACGGTGGATTTTTTATTCTTTTTTCTGGTGCACTGGCAGCAGGCACAGTTTCATTGCGCCCAGGGCCACGGCCTCTGCATGCACCATCAACATCACGCCCACTTCCCGATCCCTTAGTGCTCACCTTCATATTAATGGTTTTGTCACTAGATGTTGCACAGATATTTTTTACTGTACACTAAAGACACAGTTTTAGGATGCAGAACAGTATATGTCACAGAACACCACAGAATATGGACACTATTTTAGGCCCAGATTATTAGAATCTGCAGTACAGACAATGTTTTCTAATGTAGTTTATACAAACCGGATTTCAAAAAAGTTGGACACTATACAAATCGTGAATAAAAACTGAATGCAATGATGTGGAGGTGCCAACTTCTAAGATTTTATTCAGAATAGAACATAAATCACGGAACAAAAGTTTAAACTGAGAAAATGTACCATTTTAAGGGAAAAATATGTTGAATCAGAATTTCATGGTGTCAACAAATCCCCAAAAAGTTGGGACAAGGCCATTTTCACCACTGTGTGGCATCTCCCCTTCTTCTTACAACACTCAACAGACGTCTGGGGACCGAGGAGACCAGTTTCTCAAGTTTAGAAATAGGAATGCTCTCCCATTCTTGTCTAATACAGGCCACTAACTGTTCAATCGTCTTGGGCCTTCTTTGTTGCACCCTACTCTTTATGATACGACAAATGTTCTCTATAGATGAAAGATCTGGACTGCAGATTGGCTATTTCAGTACCCGGATCCTTCTCCTACGCAGCCATGATGTTGTAATTGATGCAGAATGTGGTCTGACATTATCTTGTTGAAAAATGCAGGGTCTTCCCTGAAAGAGATGACGTCTGGATGGGAGCATATATTGTTCTAGAACCTGAATATATTTTTCTGCATTGATGGTGCCTTTCCAGACATGCAAGCTGCCCATGCCACATGCACTCATGCAACCCCATACCATCAGAGATGCAGGCTTCTGAACTGAGCGTTAACAACTTGGGTTGTCCTTGTCCTCTTTGGTCCGGATGACATGGCGTCCCAGATTTCCAAAAAGAACTTTGAATTGTGACTTGTCTGACCACAGAACAGTCCTCCATTTTGCCACACTCCATTTAAATGATCCCTGGCCCAGTGAAAACGCCTGAGCTTGTGGATCTTGCTTAGAATTGGCTTCTTCTTTGCACTGTAGAGTTTCAGTGTTCACTGACAATGGTTTCTGGAAGTATTCCTGAGCCCATTCTGTGATTTCCTTTACAGTAGCATTCCTGTTTGTGGTGCAGTGTCGTTTAAGGGCCCGGAGATCACGGGCATCCAGTATGGTTTTACGGCCTTGACCCTTACGCACAGAGATTGTTCCAGATTCTCTGAATCTTCGGATGATGTTATGCACAGTTGATGATGATAGATGCAAAGTCTTTGCAATTTTTCACTGGATAACGCCTTTCTGATATTGCTCCACTATCTTTCTGCGCAACATTGTGGGAATTGGTGATCCTCTACCCATCTTGGCTTCCGAGAGACACTGCCACTCTGAGAAGCTCTTTTTATACCCAATCATGTTGCCAATTGACCTAATTAGTGTTAATTGGTCTTCCAGCTCTTCGTTATGCTCAAATTTACTTTTTCCAGCCTCTTATTGCTACTTGTCCCAACTTTTTGGGGATTTGTTGACACCGTGAAATTTTGAATCAACATATTTTTCCTTTAAAATTATACATTTACTTGGATTAAACGTTTGATCTGTCATCTACGTTCTATTACAAATAAAATATTGACATTTGCCATCTCCACATCATTGCATTGTTTTTATTCACGATTTGTATAGTGTCCCAACTTTTTTGGAATCCGGTTTGTATTTATATTTTTCACTATATCTGGGCCGGACAACCACACAAGGTGTTGAAGCACAGATCACACAATTCACAGATTACACTGTTGACAGCAAAAATGTGGATAGATTATGGAAGAAAAACAGTTTTCTGTATTTATAATTTTTCCCTATATATGGGCCTGACAATCACACAAGGTATTGAAGCGCAGATCACACAATTCACGGATTACATAGTTGAAAGCAAAAATGTGGATAGACTATGGGAAAAAAATAATGTTTTCCGTATTATAATTTTTTCCCTATTTCTGGTCATGACAACCACACAAGGTGTTAAAGCACAGATCACGCAATTCACAAATTACACCACTGACAGCAAAAATGTGGATAGATTATGGAAAAAATATTTTCACTAATATTCTTCCTATCTCTGCCCCTGACACACAGAAGATATTGCTGCACAGATGTCACAAGTCACTGCAGACACTTTCTATATAGCAAAAGAATCGCTATTTCGCAAGGTATAAAAAGAAAATTGAGTACTACTTTTCACAATGAAATTGCTGCCATCACACACAATAGTCCTTAAAAGGACTTTTGGGTCTTTGAAACGCTATTCACTGGAATATATTGCGATCACAATCTCCTACACTATCTGTCCCTTCCTAAGCGCAGCTCTCCCTGACTCGCAATGAGCCGAACCCACGTCATTGGGTTCTTTGTAGCACCCGATGACGTGTTCCGGCAAGCCAATCACTGTAATGCAAGTAGCCCACATGGTTACTAGCATTACAGTGATGGCAGTACTTACCTGCATGTTTATTGGCTGCTTGACAGCCGCGAAACGTGCAGGGAGGAGTCGTGAGCATGGCGCTCAAGCACATGTGGTACTCGGCCGAGTACCGCCATGTGCAGAGCATAGCGATACTCGAGCCGAACAGGTATTCGGCCGAGCATGCTCGCTCATCACTAGTAATTAGCCTACACTTTTGCTACAATTTAAACACCATGCAGGTAAATGTTGAAGAGGATATAGCGCTTGCAGAAGTACCATGGCCCTTTTAAATAAGTGATCATGGGGGTTCTGTGAATAGGATCACCACTGTTCTGATATTGATGACCTATCCTGAGGATAGATGATCAATATCATGAAACTGGAATACTTCTATGAGACAGTTAGGATCACTGTAATAGGTATATAGAAAGTGTTGCAATGCTCTTATGAGATTCTTCTGAGAGAACCCCAATGTTGCTTGTAAGCTGACTAGTTGTGCAGCCAATGTATTGTAAGTGTGTGCTATCATAAATACACTATATGAGTCTTACTGCAGTTTATTAGTCAGGAAAGTGCTCTCATTTGGTTGTTGCTAGTAGCAATAACCTTTTTAAATTTCAAAATATATGGGCATGTTTTACAGTGTTTGCTGCTACAGCTGAACAGGCCTTTTATCCTCAGCCAGTGGCACCTTTTTAGCTATAAAATAGAAACCAATGCTTAAAATGCTTTTTACGGGTAGGATCTTGGTTTAAGATAAGGAAATCTTTTTTTTTTTATGATATTCAGAGTTTCTAAATAAGTATTGTGTTGAAAAAGCAGTAGCTGAATCTAAACTAGTTTTTTCATTATTTCTGTTATCTGTGTTACCTTTTTATGGCTGGAAATAGCGATTTTGTCTTTTGTGTTGGCCACTAGTTTTTTCTTGCCCCTTATAGCATCTCTTGTAATGCTGGTGGTCTATAGTAGTCGGTTTCTCTCTGCCTTCAGAAGCCATGGTTCACCTCGCTTGTAGCACTGTCCAGGTGGTGGTTAGTGCCCACCGAAGGCACGTGTCTGCTCTGGTCCCATGCTGTTTCCTTTCTGCTAATTACTCTGGAACACACGGGTAGTAAAAGTCCATTGGATCCCTTTAAGATGTTATAAGTGTTAAAAGTTTGTCATGACGCCAGTTGCATTGCAGCAACGAGGGCATAGGGCCCCCTTTAGTGATATGATGGTACCCAGTGTAGGAATGCCAGAGTGGTGTAAGGGTAGCCTACATTGTCCCTTTAGATGTGGCTGTGCACGTGTCACTGTGCTCCTACCTGGATACGCTGGAATCCCGGGCGTGGTCGTGCGAAGCAATGGAAAGGGGTTGTTGATGGAAGAGTTGGAGAAAGAAATGGAGTCCAGAGTTATATTGCCATTAATAACAGCTTTACTTGAGTAAACTTTAATTGGGAAACAATCTTCCAGCTTTATCTTGGTTACCAGCAGGTTTTGGCCTAAGTTCTGGCAGCAAACACACTCGGCACTACTACATCTGTTTCCTTTTCCTTTCTGTTGTACTTTTCATATTTTTTTTTGTCTGACTCAGTCTTTATCTTTATCTATATCTTTATCCTGGCCTTTATCTTCATCCAGGGGACTTGTCTTCTGGCTTGTGAGGCTTGTAGCATGGGCCTTTATTCCCAGCAGAGCTTAGGGGTGCTCTGCTGGCTGGGACACAGCCTTTCCCTTGCTGGGGGTATTCTGAACTAACCGTTTCCTAACTAAAAAAAACTTTTCCCTTGAGAGAGACAGCTAGAATGGAAAGAAGGTTCCATTCTGGGCTAGGTAGCTCTGCCATTATTGCTGCCATCTGCTGGTGAACAAGGCACATTACATATTAACAGTCACAAAATCAGAAATACAAATACACAATGTGCAGGACCTAGAAATAAATACACATGATGGCATTAAATTAACCATAGGAGATAGTGTAGAGGTGCAAAATGTGGTAATGCACCGCTGGGGCGTTACAACTGCTTCCTTAGGGTACGCATGCGCTCTCTCTCTCTCTCTCTTAAAGGGCCACTGTCCCAAATCTGTCCCCACTGGATGTTTAGGAGTGTGAGTGGTAATGACTAGGGATGAGCGAACTCGAACTGTATAGTTCGGGTTCGTACCGAATTTTGGGGTGTCCGTGACATGGACCCGAACCCGGACATTTTCGTAAAAGTCCGGGTTCGGGTTCGGTGTTCGTCGCTTTCTTCGCGCTTTTGTGACGCTTTCTTGGCGCTTTTTGAAAGGCTGCAAAGCAGCCAATCAACAAGCGTCATACTACTTGCCCCAAGAGGCCATCACAGCCATGCCTACTATTGGCATGGCTGTGATTGGCCAGAGCACCATGTGACCCAGCCTCTATTTAAGCTGGAGTCACATAGCGCCGCCCGTCACTCTGCTCTGATTAGCGTAGGGAGAGGTTGCGGCTGCGACAGTAGGGCGAGATTAGGCAGATTAACTCCTCCAAAGGACTTGATTAACTGATCGATCTGCAGCTGTGGATCATTGAGCTGCTGATCCTCAATTGCTCACTGTTTTTAGGCTGCCCAGACCGTTTGTCAGTCACATTTTTCTGGGGTGATCGGCGGCCATTTTGTGTCTTGTGGTGCGCCAGCACAAGCTGCGACCAAGTGCATTTAACCCTCAATGGTGTGGTTGTTTTTTGGCTAAAGCCTACATCAGGGTGAAGCTGTCACACCAAGTGCATTTAACCAGCAATAGTCTGTTCATTTTTTGGCCATATACAAAATCAGGGGCAAGCTGCGCCTGTCACCAAGTGCATTTAACCCTCAATGGTGTGGTTGTTTTTTGGCTAAAGCCTACATCAGGGTGAAGCTGTCACACCAAGTGCATTTAACCAGCAATAGTCTGTTCATTTTTTGGCCATATACTAAATCAGGGGCAAGCTGCGCCTGTCACCAAGTGCATTTAACCCTCAATGGTGTGGTTGTTTTTTGGCTAAAGCCTACATCAGGGTGAAGCTGTCACACCAAGTGCATTTAACCAGCAATAGTCTGTTTATTTTTTGGCCATATCCCAGTCTAATTCTGTCACTAAATCCATACCGGTCACCCAGCGCCTAAATACTAGGCCTCAAATTTATATCCCGCTAAATCTGTCCTTAGTGCTGTAGCTGGGCGAGTTATTTAGTGTCCGTTCAAGCACATTTCTTGTTCTGGGTTGAAATACAATTCCCAATTTAGCAATTTCATAATTTAGTGGTTTCTGCTATATCAGAGCTATTTGAAATCTATCCCTAAAAGGGTATATAATATTCAAGGTGCACATTGGGTCATTCAGAATAACTTCACACACACCCGCTACTGTGTATTTCCAAGTCTAATTCTGGCACTAAACCCATACCTGTCACCCAGCGCCTAAATACTAGGCCTCAAATTTATATCCAGCTAAATCTGTCCCTAGTGCTGTAGCTGGGCGAGTTATTTAGTGTCCGTTCAAGCACATTTCTTGTTCTGGGTTGAAATACAATTCCCAATTTAGCAATTTCATAATTTAGTGGTTTCTGCTATATCAGAGCTATTTGAAATCTATCCCTAAAAGGGTATATAATATTCAAGGTGCACATTGGGTCATTCAGAATAACTTCACACACACCCGCTACTGTGTATTTCCAAGTCTAATTCTGGCACTAAACCCATACCTGTCACCCAGCGCCTAAATACTAGGCCTCAAATTTATATCCCGCTAAATCTGTCCTTAGTGCTGTAGCTGGGCGAGTTATTTAGTGTCCGTTCAAGCACATTTCTTGTTCTGGGTTGAAATACAATTCCCAATTTAGCAATTTCATAATTTAGTGGTTTCTGCTATATCAGAGCTATTTGAAATCTATCCCTAAAAGGGTATATAATATTCAAGGTGCACATTGGGTCATTCAGAATAACTTCACACACACCCGCTACTGTGTATTTCCAAGTCTAATTCTGGCACTAAACCCATACCTGTCACCCAGCGCCTAAATACTAGGCCTCAAATTTATATCCCGCTAAATCTGTCCTTAGTGCTGTAGCTGGGCGAGTTATTTAGTGTCCGTTCAAGCACATTTCTTGTTCTGGGTTGAAATACAATTCCCAATTTAGCAATTTCATAATTTAGTGGTTTCTGCTATATCAGAGCTATTTGAAATCTATCCCTAAAAGGGTATATAATATTCAAGGTGCACATTGGGTCATTCAGAATAACTTCACACACACCCGCTACTGTGTATTTCCAAGTCTAATTCTGGCACTAAACCCATACCTGTCACCCAGCGCCTAAATACTAGGCCTCAAATTTATATCCCGCTAAATCTGTCCTTAGTGCTGTAGCTGGGCGAGTTATTTAGTGTCCGTTCAAGCACATTTCTTGTTCTGGGTTGAAATACAATTCCCAATTTAGCAATTTCATAATTTAGTGGTTTCTGCTATATCAGAGCTATTTGAAATCTATCCCTAAAAGGGTATATAATATTCAAGGTGCACATTGGGTCATTCAGAATAACTTCACACACACCCGCTACTGTGTATTTCCAAGTCTAATTCTGGCACTAAACCCATACCTGTCACCCAGCGCCTAAATACTAGGCCTCAAATTTATATCCCGCTAAATCTGTCCTTAGTGCTGTAGCTGGGCGAGTTATTTAGTGTCCGTTCAAGCACATTTCTTGTTCTGGGTTGAAATACAATTCCCAATTTAGCAATTTCATAATTTAGTCGTTTCTGCTATATCAGAGCTATTTGAAATCTATCCCTAAAAGGGTAGATCATATTGAAGGTGCACATAGGGTCATTCAGAATAACTTCACACACACGCTTCTGTGCATTTCCAAGTCTAATTCTGTCACTAAATCCATACCGGTCACCCAGCGCCTAAATACTAGGCCTCAAATTTATATCCCGCTGAATTTGAATACAATACATTGGGCCAAATAATATATTTGTTGTTGTGGTGAACCATAACAATGAGAAAAACATCTAGTAAGGGACGCGGACGTGGACATGGTCGTGGTGGTGTTAGTGGACCCTCTGGTGCTGGGAGAGGACGTGGCCGTTCTGCCACATCCACACGTCCTAGTGTACCAACTACCTCAGGTCCCAGTAGCCGCCAGAATTTACAGCGATATATGGTGGGGCCCAATGCCGTTCTAAGGATGGTAAGGCCTGAGCAGGTACAGGCATTAGTCAATTGGGTGGCCGACAGTGGATCCAGCACGTTCACATTATCTCCCACCCAGTCTTCTGCAGAAAGCGCACAGATGGCGCCTGAAAACCAACCCCATCAGTCTGTCACATCACCCCCATGCATACCAGGGAAACTGTCTCAGCCTCAAGTTATGCAGCAGTCTCTTATGCTGTTTGAAGACTCCGCTGGCAGGGTTTCCCAAGGGCATCCACCTAGCCCTTCCCCAGCGGTGAAAGACATAGAATGCACTGACGCACAACCACTTATGTTTCCTGATGATGAGGACATGGGAATACCACCTCAGCATGTCTCTGATGATGACGAAACACAGGTGCCAACTGCTGCGTCTTTCTGCAGTGTGCAGACTGAACAGGAGGTCAGGGATCAAGACTGGGTGGAAGACGATGCAGGGGACGATGAGGTCCTAGACCCCACATGGAATGAAGGTCGTGCCACTGACTTTCACAGTTCGGAGGAAGAGGCAGTGGTGAGACCGAGCCAACAGCGTAGCAAAAGAGGGAGCAGTGGGCAAAAGCAGAACACCCGCCGCCAAGAGACTCCGCCTGCTACTGACCGCCGCCATCTGGGACCGAGCACCCCAAAGGCAGCTTCAAGGAGTTCCCTGGCATGGCACTTCTTCAAACAATGTGCTGACGACAAGACCCGAGTGGTTTGCACGCTGTGCCATCAGAGCCTGAAGCGAGGCATTAACGTTCTGAACCTGAGCACAACCTGCATGACCAGGCACCTGCATGCAAAGCATGAACTGCAGTGGAGTAAACACCTTAAAACCAAGGAAGTCACTCAGGCTCCCCCTGCTACCTCTTCTGCTGCTGCCGCCTCGGCCTATTCTGCTGCTGCCGCCTCGGCCTCTTCCTCCGCCTCTGGAGGAACGTTGGCACCTGCCGCCCAGCAAACAGGGGATGTACCACCAACACCACCACCACCACCTCCGTCACCAAGCGTCTCAACCATGTCACACGCCAGCGTTCAGCTCTCCATCTCACAAACATTTGATAGAAAGCGTAAATTCCCACCTAGCCACCCTCGATCCCTGGCCCTGAATGCCAGCATTTCTAAACTACTGGCCTATGAAATGCTGTCATTTAGGCTGGTGGACACAGACAGCTTCAAACAGCTCATGTCGCTTGCTGTCCCACAGTATGTTGTTCCCAGCCGGCACTACTTCTCCAAGAGAGCCGTGCCTTCCCTGCACAACCAAGTATCCGATAAAATCAAGTGTGCACTGCGCAACGCCATCTGTGGCAAGGTCCACCTAACCACAGATACGTGGACCAGTAAGCACGGCCAGGGACGCTATATCTCCCTAACTGCACACTGGGTAAATGTAGTGGCAGCTGGGCCCCAGGCGGAGAGCTGTTTGGCGCACGTCCTTCCGCCGCCAAGGATCGCAGGGCAACATTCTTTGCCTCCTGTTGCCACCTCCTCCTTCTCGGCTTCCTCCTCCTCTTCTTCCACCTGCTCATCCAGTCAGCCACACACCTTCACCACCAACTTCAGCACAGCCCGGGGTAAACGTCAGCAGGCCATTCTGAAACTCATATGTTTGGGGGACAGGCCCCACACCGCACAGGAGTTGTGGCGGGGTATAGAACAACAGACCGACGAGTGGTTGCTGCCGGTGAGCCTCAAGCCCGGCCTGGTGGTGTGTGATAATGGGCGAAATCTCGTTGCAGCTCTGGGACTAGCCAATTTGACGCACATCCCTTGCTTGGCGCATGTGCTGAATTTGGTGGTGCAGAAGTTCATTCACAACTACCCCGACATGTCAGAGCTGCTGCATAAAGTGCGGGCCGTCTGTTCGCGCTTCCGGCGTTCACATCCTGCTGCTGCTCGCCTGTCTGCGCTACAGCGTAACTTCGGCCTTCCCGCTCACCGCCTCATATGCGACGTGCCCACCAGGTGGAACTCCACCTTGCACATGCTGGACAGACTGTGCGAGCAGCAGCAGGCCATAGTGGAGTTTCAGCTGCAGCACGCACGGGTCAGTCGCACTACAGAACAGCACCACTTCACCACCAATGACTGGGCCTCCATGCGAGACCTGTGTGCCCTGTTGCGCTGTTTCGAGTACTCCACCAACATGGCCAGTGGCGATGACACCGTTATCAGCGTTACAATACCACTTCTATGTCTCCTTGAGAAAACACTTAGGGCGATGATGGAAGAGGAGGTGGCCCAGGAGGAGGAGGAGGAGGAGGAGGAAGAGGGGTCATTTTTAGCACTTTCAGGCCAGTCTCTTCGAAGTGACTCAGAGGGAGGTTTTTGGCAACAGCAGAGGCCAGGTACAAATGTGGCCAGCCAGGGCCCACTACTGGAGGACGAGGAGGACGAGGATGAGGAGGAGGTGGAGGAGGATGAGGATGAAGCATGGTCACAGCGGGGTGGCACCCAACGCAGCTCGGGTCCATCACTGGTGCGTGGCTGGGGGGAAAGGCAGGACGATGACGATACGCCTCCCACAGAGGACAGCTTGTCCTTACCCCTGGGCAGCCTGGCACACATGAGCGACTACATGCTGCAGTGCCTGCGCAACGACAGCAGAGTTGCCCACATTTTAACCTGTGCGGACTACTGGGTTGCCACCCTGCTGGATCCACGCTACAAAGACAATGTGCCCACCTTACTTCCTGCACTGGAGCGTGATAGGAAGATGCGCGAGTACAAGCGCACGTTGGTAGACGCGCTACTGAGAGCATTCCCAAATGTCACAGGGGAACAAGTGGAAGCCCAAGGCCAAGGCAGAGGAGGAGCAAGAGGTCGCCAAGGCAGCTGTGTCACGGCCAGCTCCTCTGAGGGCAGGGTTAGCATGGCAGAGATGTGGAAAACTTTTGTCAACACGCCACAGCTAACTGCACCACCACCTGATACGCAACGTGTTAGCAGGAGGCAACATTTCACTAACATGGTGGAACAGTACGTGTGCACACCCCTCCACGTACTGACTGATGGTTCGGCCCCATTCAACTTCTGGGTCTCTAAATTGTCCACGTGGCCAGAGCTAGCCTTTTATGCCTTGGAGGTGCTGGCCTGCCCGGCAGCCAGCGTTTTGTCTGAACGTGTATTCAGCACGGCAGGGGGCGTCATTACAGACAAACGCAGCCGCCTGTCTACAGCCAATGTGGACAAGCTGACGTTCATAAAAATGAACCAGGCATGGATCCCACAGGACCTGTCCGTCCCTTGTCCAGATTAGACATTAACTACCTCCCCATAACCATATATTATTGGACTCCAGGGCACTTCCTCATTCAATCCTATTTTTATTTTCATTTTACCATTATATTGCGAGGCTACCCAAAGTTGAATGAACCTCTCCTCTGCCTGTGTGCTAGGCCTAAATATATGCCAATGGACTGTTGCAGTGGTGGCTGACGTGAAGCCTCATTCTCTGCTATGACATGCAGACTGATTCTCTGCTGACATGAAGACAGATTCTCTGTTACGGGACCTCCCTCCTCTGCCTGGGTGCTGGGCCTAAATATATGCCAATGGACTGTTGCAGTGGTGGCTGACATGAAGCCTGATTCTCTGCTATGACATGCAGACTAATTCTCTGCTGACATGAAGCCAGATTGTCTGTTACGGGACCTCTCTCCTCTGCCTGGGTGCTGGGCCTAAATTTATGACAATGGACTGTTGCAGTGGTGGCTGACGTGAAGCCTGATTCTCTGCTATGACATGCAGACTGATTCTCTGCTGACATGAAGCCAGATTGTCTGTTACGGGACCTCTCTGCTCTGCCTGTGTGCTAGGCCTAAATATATGCCAATGGACTGTTGCAGTGGTGGCTGACGTGAAGCCTCATTCTCTGCTATGACATGCAGACTGATTCTCTGCTGACATGAAGCCAGATTGTCTGTTACGGGACCTCTCTGCTCTGCCTGTGTGCTAGGCCTAAATATATGCCAATGGACTGTTGCAGTGGTGGCTGACGTGAAGCCTCATTCTCTGCTATGACATGCAGACTGATTCTCTGCTGACATGAAGACAGATTCTCTGTTACGGGACCTCCCTCCTCTGCCTGGGTGCTGGGCCTAAATATATGCCAATGGACTGTTGCAGTGGTGGCTGACATGAAGCCTGATTCTCTGCTATGACATGCAGACTAATTCTCTGCTGACATGAAGCCAGATTGTCTGTTACGGGACCTCTCTCCTCTGCCTGGGTGCTGGGCCTAAATTTATGACAATGGACTGTTGCAGTGGTGGCTGACGTGAAGCCTGATTCTCTGCTATGACATGCAGACTGATTCTCTGCTGACATGAAGCCAGATTGTCTGTTACGGGACCTCTCTGCTCTGCCTGTGTGCTAGGCCTAAATATATGCCAATGGACTGTTGCAGTGGTGGCTGACGTGAAGCCTGATTCTCTGCTATGACATGCAGACTGATTCTCTGCTGACATGAAGCCAGATTGTCTGTTACGGGACCTCTCTGCTCTGCCTGTGTGCTAGGCCTAAATATATGCCAATGGACTGTTGCAGTGGTGGCTGACGTGAAGCCTGATTCTCTGCTATGACATGCAGACTGATTCTCTGCTGACATGAAGCCAGATTGTCTGTTACGGGACCTCTCTGCTCTGCCTGTGTGCTAGGCCTAAATATATGCCAATGGACTGTTGCAGTGGTGGCTGACGTGAAGCCTCATTCTCTGCTATGACATGCAGACTGATTCTCTGCTGACATGAAGACAGATTCTCTGTTACGGGACCTCCCTCCTCTGCCTGGGTGCTGGGCCTAAATATATGCCAATGGACTGTTGCAGTGGTGGCTGACATGAAGCCTGATTCTCTGCTATGACATGCAGACTAATTCTCTGCTGACATGAAGCCAGATTGTCTGTTACGGGACCTCTCTCCTCTGCCTGGGTGCTGGGCCTAAATTTATGACAATGGACTGTTGCAGTGGTGGCTGACGTGAAGCCTGATTCTCTGCTATGACATGCAGACTGATTCTCTGCTGACATGAAGCCAGATTGTCTGTTACGGGACCTCTCTGCTCTGCCTGTGTGCTAGGCCTAAATATATGCCAATGGACTGTTGCAGTGGTGGCTGACGTGAAGCCTCATTCTCTGCTATGACATGCAGACTGATTCTCTGCTGACATGAAGCCAGATTGTCTGTTACGGGACCTCTCTGCTCTGCCTGTGTGCTAGGCCTAAATATATGCCAATGGACTGTTGCAGTGGTGGCTGACGTGAAGCCTGATTCTCTGCTATGACATGCAGACTGATTCTCTGCTGACATGAAGCCAGATTGTCTGTTACGGGACCTCTCTGCTCTGCCTGTGTGCTAGGCCTAAATATATGCCAATGGACTGTTGCAGTGGTGGGTGACGTGAAGCCTCATTCTCTGCTATGACATGCAGACTGATTCTCTGCTGACATGAAGACAGATTCTCTGTTACGGGACCTCCCTCCTCTGCCTGGGTGCTGGGCCTAAATATATGCCAATGGACTGTTGCAGTGGTGGCTGACATGAAGCCTGATTCTCTGCTATGACATGCAGACTAATTCTCTGCTGACATGAAGCCAGATTGTCTGTTACGGGACCTCTCTCCTCTGCCTGGGTGCTGGGCCTAAATTTATGACAATGGACTGTTGCAGTGGTGGCTGACGTGAAGCCTGATTCTCTGCTATGACATGCAGACTGATTCTCTGCTGACATGAAGCCAGATTGTCTGTTACGGGACCTCTCTGCTCTGCCTGTGTGCTAGGCCTAAATATATGCCAATGGACTGTTGCAGTGGTGGCTGACGTGAAGCCTCATTCTCTGCTATGACATGCAGACTGATTCTCTGCTGACATGAAGCCAGATTGTCTGTTACGGGACCTCTCTGCTCTGCCTGTGTGCTAGGCCTAAATATATGCCAATGGACTGTTGCAGTGGTGGCTGACGTGAAGCCTGATTCTCTGCTATGACATGCAGACTGATTCTCTGCTGACATGAAGCCAGATTGTCTGTTACGGGACCTCTCTGCTCTGCCTGTGTGCTAGGCCTAAATATATGCCAATGGACTGTTGCAGTGGTGGCTGACGTGAAGCCTGATTCTCTGCTATGACATGCAGACTGATTCTCTGCTGACATGAAGCCAGATTGTCTGTTACGGGACCTCTCTGCTCTGCCTGTGTGCTAGGCCTAAATATATGCCAATGGACTGTTGCAGTGGTGGCTGACGTGAAGCCTCATTCTCTGCTATGACATGCAGACTGATTCTCTGCTGACATGAAGACAGATTCTCTGTTACGGGACCTCCCTCCTCTGCCTGGGTGCTGGGCCTAAATATATGCCAATGGACTGTTGCAGTGGTGGCTGACATGAAGCCTGATTCTCTGCTATGACATGCAGACTAATTCTCTGCTGACATGAAGCCAGATTGTCTGTTACGGGACCTCTCTCCTCTGCCTGGGTGCTGGGCCTAAATTTATGACAATGGACTGTTGCAGTGGTGGCTGACGTGAAGCCTGATTCTCTGCTATGACATGCAGACTGATTCTCTGCTGACATGAAGCCAGATTGTCTGTTACGGGACCTCTCTGCTCTGCCTGTGTGCTAGGCCTAAATATATGCCAATGGACTGTTGCAGTGGTGGCTGACGTGAAGCCTCATTCTCTGCTATGACATGCAGACTGATTCTCTGCTGACATGAAGCCAGATTGTCTGTTACGGGACCTCTCTGCTCTGCCTGTGTGCTAGGCCTAAATATATGCCAATGGACTGTTGCAGTGGTGGCTGACGTGAAGCCTGATTCTCTGCTATGACATGCAGACTGATTCTCTGCTGACATGAAGCCAGATTGTCTGTTACGGGACCTCTCTGCTCTGCCTGTGTGCTAGGCCTAAATATATGCCAATGGACTGTTGCAGTGGTGGGTGACGTGAAGCCTCATTCTCTGCTATGACATGCAGACTGATTCTCTGCTGACATGAAGACAGATTCTCTGTTACGGGACCTCCCTCCTCTGCCTGGGTGCTGGGCCTAAATATATGCCAATGGACTGTTGCAGTGGTGGCTGACATGAAGCCTGATTCTCTGCTATGACATGCAGACTAATTCTCTGCTGACATGAAGCTAGATTGTCTGTTACGGGACCTCTCTCCTCTGCCTGGGTGCTGGGCCTAAATTTATGACAATGGACTGTTGCAGTGGTGGCTGACGTGAAGCCTGATTCTCTGCTATGACATGCAGACTGATTCTCTGCTGACATGAAGCCAGATTGTCTGTTACGGGACCTCTCTGCTCTGCCTGTGTGCTAGGCCTAAATATATGTCAATGGACTGTTGCAGTGGTGGCTGACGTGAAGCCTGATTCTCTGCTATGACATGCAGACTGATTCTCTGCTGACATGAAGCCAGATTGTCTGTTACGGGACCTCTCTGCTCTGCCTGTGTGCTAGGCCTAAATATATGCCAATGGACTGTTGCAGTGGTGGGTGACGTGAAGCCTCATTCTCTGCTATGACATGCAGACTGATTCTCTGCTGACATGAAGCCAGATTCTCTGTTACGGGACCTCTCTCCTCTGCCTGTGTGTGTGCTGGGCCTAAATATATGCCAATGGACTGTTGCAGTGGTGGCTGACGTGAAGCCTGATTCTCTGCTATGACATGCAGACTGATTCTCTGCTGACATGAAGCCAGATTGTCTGTTACGGGACCTCTCTCCTCTGCCTGTGTGTGTGCTGGGCCTAAATATATGCCAATGGACTGTTGCAGTGGTGGCTGACGTGAAGCCTCATTCTCTGCTATGACATGCAGACTAATTCTCTGCTGACATGAAGACAGATTCTCTGTTACGGGACCTCTCTCCTCTGCCTGGGTGCCGGGGCCTAAATATCTGAGAATGGACTGTTCCAGTGGTGGGTGACGGGAAGCCAGATTCTCTGCTATGGAACCTCTCTCCAATTGATTTTGGTTAATTTTTATTTATTTAATTTTTATTTTAATTCATTTCCCTATCCACATTTGTTTGCAGGGGATTTACCTACATGTTGCTGCCTTTTGCAGCCCTCTAGCTCTTTCCTGGGCTGTTTTACAGCCTTTTTAGTGCCGAAAAGTTCGGGTCCCCATTGACTTCAATGGGGTTCGGGTTCGGGACGAAGTTCGGATCGGGTTCGGATCCCGAACCCGAACATTTCCGGGATGTTCGGCCGAACTTCTCGAACCCGAACATCCAGGTGTTCGCTCAACTCTAGTAATGACCTTCAGACAGTCGCTCCCTGGGGTTGAACTCTGTTACAAAGATTGAGTTGGAGAATAAAGGGAAGTCCAGACTTGGGAACATTTCAAACTTGTTTACTTGAATAACTTGAACTTGACAATAGAATCAATGTCAAGGGTTTAGTGCAATTCTCCTTTACTTTCTTCCAGCAGGATGTAATATGGTGGCAAGTTTGCTGTCTACTGCTTGCATCTGATTGGTGTCCCAAAAGAGTGGGGTGTCCTTAGGCCCCCACATAGAGAACCATCTCTTCCTACTTAAAGGGCCAAGAAGAGCAGGTTGCTCCACCAGCTGCTTCCTCAATCTCCTTCTGCAGGAGGGGCCAACACTTCCCCTCAAGGCGCAATGTTCATTCTTCCACCGTCAAGCTCCAACTCCAACTAACCACAGCTTCCTGAAAAACCTCTCCCTTGGTTGGAAGTAAGACAGCCTGCTTCTGCCCAAAGGAAGAAAAATAATAGAATGGTTAGTTCTATTATTGTCTCTAGGACTCTGCCAGATCTACACCATCTGCTGGAAACCAGGCACATAGCTTCAAATGCAATATAAGTTAATAGTTGCATAAAAACAATACTCAGTAAGGAGGTGGCTTCAAAAGACTGTGTGAGTGATCCTTTTTGTTACCTTCTTATGTACAGTAATTATTACTGATGGAATGAGTTTATAAAAATCTCATTTTCTTTTAAACAATAGTAAGATCATTGAGGTACAAATAGACAGCAATAATACAAAATCCGGACCAATAATATGTAAACCATTGCATTATATTTATTTAAATCAAATTACTTGATATGTGCAATCAGTTTAGAGTCAGTCTGCTGTCTAGGCAACATTCATCAGAATCAATCAGTTATGATTTCTAAATACTTAGGCGATTAATTCCCACGCATAAAACAATTTTATTTATTCTAAATGGCAAGGTTCAATAGCATATTAAGTTTGCAAAATGATGAAGACTTCATTATTCTCAACCACCGTGGATTGCACATTATATTCATTTCTGCCTTCAACACTGAGAGCTTGAAGTGAGAACGTTAGTAAATATATTCATTCACTAGACTCAATCAAATTAATAGGTAAAATTAAATATATTGTAGACAGTGAAAACAAATCTTGACATCTATGAACCTCAGAGAAATACCATTGACTACACCACTTGTATTATCACCTAATCATCAGTGGGTCACAAATATGTACAATAATTTCATTTATTGCTGTAAGTGCCTGTCACCAGATGCTTGAATATTTGTCTCTGGAAATATCCTATAATTAGCAGTTCTGTCATATAAAAATAAACTTCATAATTACAAGTGAACAAGGGTTTTGCTAAGATACCAATTAATTTATTCAATTTGTTAGCTAATAGAAATCCATGTCTAACTGTTTAAATAATTTTAAAAGGGTTGTACAGGATTATAAAACCTGGCTGTTTTCTTCACAAACAGCACCACACCTGTCCACAGGTTGTGTGTGGTAGTACTGCTCTGAGACAGCAGTCATAGTCAGACCCTGATGCCTAAACACCCTGGTATTATATATGGTACAACATGGTAGCAAGGATATTGTGTTACAGATTTTTCATGATCTAGGAGCCTCAGTCACATCTTTGTGAAGGAGTACATTTTTAATTAATCAAAGGCTCCAAGAGAGGTTTTAGTTGTACTATATGTGGATGCAGTGGTGGATTATAGTGTTGAGTGAAGCAAAGCATTCGAAGAGAAATTCGGTCCGAAATTTAGGAAAACTTTGATTCGCAATTAATCCACATTTCCTCGAGCTTCATGGTAACTAATCAGTTTTTCCTAAAATGGTGGCTGCACGTGTTACTTTGTGAAAATTAGAAGCCCGAGAACGCAAGATCACCCATATTGCCGAGCAGCCAGCCAATCCACAGATAGCCCTCCCCAATAAGATGGAAGCCTTAATTATTCCATTGCCAGTGTGCCAACCAATACCATCCAGTCTACATCAATTAGGGGGGCAGGTCTTAAAGATAACCATCCTCATATTTTGCTGGCTTTACTTCTTCCAAATCGCCCCTTCAAAGTCTCCATATCCTAGAAAACTCAGCAAGATGCAAAGAGAAGAGGTGCTGCATGCTCCTGATGATATATTCTCATCGATATTAGATGATGTGGAAAAGGAGGAAAAGCAGATGGTAGAAGAGCTCCCACCTGTAGGGCAGGAGAGCGCTGGGGTTGGAGAAGAGGGTATGCCAGAGCTTAATATTGTGTTTATTATCATATAACGTGCAGGAGATTGCAGGCAAAAACAGGCTATAATATGCATACTGCCCCCCCCCCCAACCTAACCAGCCAAACCCCATAACAGCAACAGCCCTTGTTTAAAGGTGCATTAAAGGTGCTGTGTGGCCATTAACAATGAAGGACTATACAGTGTGTTCTTCTTAAGTGAAAGGCAGATGCAGGTTAATTGGCCCCGCGGTTATTCACCGCATCATGGCCGCAACCCACCCGCAGCACAGCTGTTCCGTATGGCCGTACTTTAAGGCAGAGTGGCCTGGGTATACCTTATTTATAGCGATTCATGGCCGATTAATTTGGAACAAATCAAATTTCTGGGATCACTTAGGCAAAGTTGATGAATCAATTTTTCTAAATTTGAAAATCTGTAGTAGATTATAATATAGGCGATCAACTAGGGTTTGAGACTGTAAGATGCCCATGGCTGTCCATACCGCCCAACTCTTAAAACACTGAATATCAGTCATGAGAAGTGGCCAGTAACAGTGCTGAGGCTGGCAGCACTCAACAACCTCTGCTATTACTTTCACTATTTCTGTTGTGTCTACCATGAATGCATACATTGCGCTCAGAAAGTCTTCAGACTCTTTCACTTTTTTCACTTTTTATGTTGCGGCCCTGTGCTAAAATAAAAAAATAATCAGGTTTTTCCCCATCAATCTGCACCTAACTAACCACAAGAAAGTGAAAACTGAATTCAGTTTTTTAGGTTTTTTTTTGCAAATGTATTAAAAAGGAATAACTTAAATTTTGCATAGACACAATTATTAACACCCTTTGCTATGACACTTGAAATTTAGTTCTGGAGGCCTCATATTTGGTAAATTCAGTTGATCTTACATGCATTGCAAGGTCTCACAGCTGACAATGCATATTAGACCAAAAACCATGCTATGAAGAGGAAAGAACTGTCTGCAATGCTCAGAGAGAGGATTGTGTGGAGGCACAGATCTGGAGAAGGGTACATATGAAAATGAATTCTACTGCACTGAAAGTCTCCAGTTAATTTAATCTCTTAAAGTGAAGATGTTTGGAACAACCAGGACTCTTCATAATGCTGATGCATTTCCACAGACCTGGAGGTATCTGCAAATGTTTTGTAATAGAAACATACAGAAGATTAACGGAAGAAAAAGACCACCTCGTCCATCTAGTCTGCCCTTATATTACTTTTTTTTATCTTAGGATAGACGTGTTTATCCCAGGCATGTTTAAATTCACTTACTGTAGATTTCCCAACCACATCTGCTGGAAGGTTGTTCCAAGCTTCAACCACTCTTTCAGTAAAATAATATTTCCTGACATTGCTCCTGATATTATCCCTAGCTATTTTCAGATTGTGTAACCTTGTTCTTGTGTTCGGCTTCTTATTGAGAACACTTCCCTCCTGAACCTTATTTATGCCTTTAACATATTTAAAGATTTCAATCACCCTTTCCCTTTTTTCCTCAAGGCTATACAGATTAAAGAGTGTATTAGATACCCTGATGCTGCAAGCGATTGTCGGGAGGGAAGCGTTCCCTCCCGGCAGTTGTCAGATAGCTAGAAGAGGACACCACTGCTATTACATGCAGTGATGTCCTCCACATCATGGGGAGGAGCGATCGCTATGACATCGCTTGTCCCCATTCATCATGCTGAATCGGAGGCAGTATTAAATTGCCAGATGATCAATAACGAGCATTACTACAAGCGCTCGTTAGTGATTATTGGGCAGACAGTCTTTTTTATGTTTAAGACCCTCCTCAATTTTTGTAGCCCATCTCTATACCTGTTCCATTTTTTCAATGTCTTTTTGTATGCGAGGTCTCCAGAACTGGACACAGTATTCCAGATATTGTCTCGCTAGTGCTCTATACAGTGGGATAACAATATCTCTTTTCCTACTGGTTATACCTCTAGCTATACAGCCAAGCATCCTACTTGCTTTCTGCGCTCCATGTCAACACTCTGCACTCAATTGTAACATTGTTATTATTTGTAGTAGTATTATTATGTCATGTATACACTGTACACAAAGAGATGGGGTAATGGTTGGCAATTGAAAATGGGACTAACTATCCTCCTCTTGGTAGGAGTGGGATGGTCTGACTTCCTGCCAGGAGATGGTATAGGAGGAGATAGAGAGAGCTAGTTAGGCTAGTGAGGAAGCAGGAAGCACATCCATCTGCACCTACCCAATATAGCCTAAAGACCAGAAATTGTCTTGCCTGTGAAGAACACCACTAAAAGGAGACAGAAATGTCCAAGGGCTGCAGATACACACCAAACTATGGTGTTCCAGACAGCAGAGTGACTAGCTACCACAGCTTTACAGACACTACTGCAAGGTGAGGGAGAACGTGTTAAAACATTCATCACTATCGCCAAATTCATCAAACTTGAAAGCCTGCATTACATAGAGGACACAGGTGCCAATCTATAGCTGCAGTGAATCAGGAATCAGAAGAGAACTACTTTGTCAGCTAGCATAATTCTGAGTTCCATTAATTGCCATCTAACCAGCCACCATACCTCATTTGGTGACAGAAACTACACCTTGTACCAACTATTGTTAGATATACTGTAAGTTATCTTTTGCACTCAGTAAAGAAAGATGTTTCATATACTCCAATGTCTACCTGATTCCTTCTCTCCACATTTTCATTACACTCCATACTTAACACTTTATCAGGGCCACTATCACTCCCATTCTCTGCACCGGCTCCTCAGGGGCTTACTGCAATGGCCACCCCACTAAACTAAGTAATCAAGGGAAAGGGTCCTTGCATCAATGTAGAACAATATTATCTGGGTATATTAAGATGCAATTAGTATTGCAATAGCATACTTTAAATCAGATTTTTAGGTGAAAATAGATTTCAAAAGTAGCAATCGGTAGCGTGCAAGAAGTCTTACTATAAAGCAGGGCTGGCCAACCTGAGGCTCTCCAGCTGTTGCAAAACTACAACTCCCAGCATGCCCAGGCTACCTACAGCTATCAGCCTACAGCAGGGCATGGTGGGAGTTGTAGTTTTACAACATCTGGAGAGCCTCAGGTTGGCCATGCCTGCTATAAAGCCTTAGTAAATATATAAACAAAAAGAGAACCGGTACTAAATATTACCCAATAAAATTAAATTTTATTATGACATAAAAACATACAAACATAAATGTAGAGACCGTACAGCGTGCCTCAAGGGACAGTCCACAATAATTCCACTATTTGTAGATATTCAATCACTTAATTCCCTCAATCACAGTGAGGGTGTTGTGAATAAGAGGTCTAGACCAGCATATAATTATCAAAGCTGTATCTAGCCATAAAACCACAGCTACCTCATCTGTGAAGCCAATCTAGCATGGATAAATATCGGGTGTAGGTGGCATCCATATATTCTGACCCATACCATCCAAATAATTCAGTACATCATGGAGATGCCATAGTGAATGTATCGGATCGATCTGAGTTTCTTTCTTACCCGATATCCAGTGGCGTGTATGTGGGCTGTCTCTATCTGGCATACTCCTCGACGTACGTTTTGCTAATGCTTCATCAGGAGGATTACAAAGCTTTAGTGTAGCATTCACAATTTTTTTCAATGCAACGCATGATGTTTAGTATGACATTTGGCTCAATTACCATATCTAAGTAGTAAAGTTGGTTTCGGTACTGTATCCATTTAGTAAATTTGGTTCTGTTGGTTTGGTTCTGTTACCGTATCTACACTCCCCTAAAGAATTATTAGGAACACCTGTTCTATTTCTCATTAATGCGATTATCTACTCAATCAATCACATGGCAGTTGCTTCAATGCATGTAGGGTTGCGGTCCTGGTCAAGACAATCTCCTGAACTCCAAACTGAATGTCAGAATGAGAAAGAAAGGTGATTTAAGCAATTTTGAGAGTGGCATGGTTGGTGCCAGACGGGCCGGTCTGAATATTTCACAATCTGCTCAGTTACTGGGATTTTCACTCACAACCATTTCTAGGGTTTACAAAGAATGGTGTGAAAAGGGAAAAACATCCAGTATGCGGCAGTCCTGTGGCCGAAAATGCCTTGTTGATGCTAGAGGTCAGAGGAGAATGGGACGACTGATTCAAGCTGATAGAAGAGCAACATTGACGGTTACAACCGAGGTATGCAGCAAAGCATTTGTGAAGCCACAACACGCAGAACCTTGAGGCGGATGGGCTACAACAGCAGAAGACCCCACCGGGTACCTCTCATCTCCACTACAAATAGGAAAAAGAGGCTACAATTTGCATGAGCTCACCAAAATTGGACTGTTGAAGACTGGAAAAATGTTGCCTGGTCTGATGAGTCACGTCTTCTGTTGAGACATTCAAATGGTAGAGTCCGAATTTGGCGTAAACAGAATGAGAACATGTATCCATCATGCCTTGTTACCACTGTGCAGGCTGGTGGTGGTGGTGTAATGGTGTGGGGGATGTTTTCTGGGCACACTTTAGGCCCCATAGTGCCAATTGGCCATCGTTTAAATGCCACGGGCTACCTGAGCATTGTTTCTGTCCATGTCCATCCCTTTATGACCACCATGTACCCATCCTCTGATGGATACTTCCAGCAGGATAATGCACCATGTCACAAAGCTTGAATCATTTCAAATTGGTTTCTTGAACATGACAATGAGTTCACTGTACTAAAATGACCCCCCACAGTCACCAGATCTCAACCCAATAGAGCATCTTTGGGATGTGGTGGAACGGGAGCTTCGCGCCCTGGATGTGCATCCCTTTAAATCTCCATCAACTGCAAGATGCTATCATATCAATATGGGCCAACATTTCAAAAGAATGCTATCAGCACATTGTTGAATTAATGTCACGTAGAATTAAGGCAGTTCTGAAGGCAAAAAGGGGTCCAACACCGCATTAGTATGGTGTTCCTAATAATTCTTTAGGTGAGTGTATGTAGTAAACTATATCTATGCAGTGCTAAGGCCCAATTAGACCAAGCTTTTTTCAGGCCAATTATTGGGAGCAGGTGTTCATGGAAAAGCTTGTTTCCTGTTAGTTGTCGACTACGGTCACAATAGTTTCTCCCACATTCACTTTGCATGCATCTACCTATGCAAATGGACATTATTCGCCTTGCCTGAAAACCAGACAGTCTAATAGGGCACTTAGAATGGGAGAGGGGACACATTTTTGCATGTAGCCCATGGTAGCTTTAGTCTGCCCTTGTCTGAATGTGACCTCTTCAGAAGGGTTATTAGTGGGATTGAATTTCCTTTATAACTCAAGACCTTAATGAAGGATAGAGATGACCTTGGCTTTAGCCATGTTAAGCTATATTTATGGTTATCCCACCAGATAATTATTTCTGGGATAAACACCACTTGACACTTCTGATGTATTCATGAAACATTATCTCATTGGATCTTGTTTTGCTTTGAACTTATGATGACCTTCTGAATCATATTGTTCTGTCAAATTTAGCTGATGCATTTCCCACCATTGGGATTGTACTACCTCTTTATTGCAGTGTAGTCTCCCTCAGCTTTCTACAAGCAGAAACACAGCAAGTAAAGTCAAATTATTTTAGTTTAGACCAGACGCCACTGAAAATGTAAGAAAAGGGCACATATCATTGTATTTAGACATAGTAAACACTGCATGTTTTTCCTGGCTATGTAAAGTACTTAATATTTAAGGCAATATACCATATCATAGTAAACTTTAAAGGAAATGTGTCACCAACATTTTTATCTGCCAGTCAAAATCAGATATGGCATACATCCTTTTTTTTCTAATCTGTTTCTATTTTTTGATTGCAGATGTATTTCTTCTAGTTCTTGAACATGATTATGGAGACAGCCATCTTGCCCAAGATGTTCTTGATAGTATTTAGAAAGCATTAAGAAAATTGCTTGACAGTAGCCCCATGGTCCATAGAAACAATGGAAAGGAAAGGACCTCATTGACTTCTATGGAGAGTTTTCTAGGCATGCTCTGTGACCTGTACAG
The DNA here is from genome assembly GCF_014858855.1 of Bufo gargarizans. NCBI lineage: Eukaryota > Metazoa > Chordata > Amphibia > Anura > Bufonidae > Bufo > Bufo gargarizans. The sequence goes on along the minus strand of NC_058082.1, from coordinate 356,627,591 downwards.
AATAGATAAGGTCTGACAATCACCCATTTTGAATGGTGGATCCTGTCTTATCTATACACAGAGGTGATATCTTGAGTCAAGATTACAATGAGTTGCAGTAAAGTGATCTGTATAAACCAAGAAGTGGCGCCAATTATTAGACAAAGTGGACAGTGCAAAAATTGCATGTTTTTTAACTATATGGAATACATGGGAAATTAAAAAGACCATCAAAAATTCTTTACAAATATGTTAAATATAAAAAAAGTTTTCTGATGACACATTCCCTTTAAGTCTCACAGACATATTACTCTACATTTTACAATATTCTAGTCTTGTCAGTACTAGGAAGTCAAAAACCTGTTTGTATGATTCATATTTCAGAAATAAAGAATTCAAAAATGAAGTTATCCTTTTCAAACTGTGTGATCGTGTTCAGATGATTGACTTGTTGTACTATGATAATATCAATAACAATTGTAGAGCAGCGCTCATGGACCTCGTGACCACACTGGAATGCAACAGCTGAGCAGCGACCGCAGATCCTCAGCAGTCCAACGAATAGTGTACAAAAGGAGGCAACGGCAGCATCTTCAGTGAATTCTTTATTGGACAAGCTTCATAGTATGAGTGCCATAAAAACAGACAGCAACGTTTTGACTACATGGTAGTGCAGAGTGGTAATATTCCCCCTTTTAAAATGCATGTAACTCTGCTCCCTTGAAAAGAGAGCCAATACAATATACCGGTATGCAACCACCTCCAAATTCAAATTATGACCACCCATAAGTGTAACACAAGAGTCATCAACACAATTGTAATTAAGTAGCAATAGCTAACATGTGTTTAACGAAGGCACACAATGACCATCATCCGTGATCATAAGTACTCAACCCGCGCATCTCCAGGGACACAATGTGCATGTCAATGATCACATAAGCAGTCGTCCCGGAGCAGGGGAGCGCACACTCCCTCGTCATCAACCCCAATCACATGACGAACATGTGATCATCGCAGAAACATCCAGGCCCCGACTCCACATTCATTCATAAAACATCAAAAGATGTTCGTGACTCATGTACATAGAGCTGTGCACCCCTCTCAATGTGCGGCATGCACAGCCCCATCCACACCCTGCAGTCTGCCACCACCCCCACATGACACCCCACCAGACGCCACATGCCCTGCACCAACCGGTGTCTTGCCCAAGCACATAACCCAAAATAAAAGCTGACACACAGGAACATACAATCACTGTCAGAAACTGTAGTGGGGCATGGAGCTGCAATATGAAATAATAAGGCAATAAAATATTACCAAGGGACCATAAAGCGTGTCCTACCACATGTAGAGAACGCTGGTAGAGTCCTGCTGTCACGGATCAACCCATGTGCTTCGCATACAGACACTACAAAATGCAAAAAATACACAATTATTATTATGTGACAGTATAAAAACAGAGTTAAAAACATCTAACATACACAAATACTGAATAGGATATATCACATCAATCTATAAAAGTCCACCATTAGCACAAAATTAAACAACATTATTCACATTGAACTCAATATTGAGTCTATGCGGTTGCATAGATTTTAACGTAAAGATCCATTGTAACTGTCACAGTCCCTCAGGTGACTGATGTCAGGGAATCAAGGAGACTGGCTGAGCGTGGAGGAATCTAACAGCCTCCTGGATTTCTCTTGATTCAGTGTTGATAGGGTTAATGACCACTTCCCTTTTCTCAGCTGTTGCTCAGTTATCATCACTTCTACCCTTTATAGTCTGATCCAACCCTTCTGACTATGCGGTAGATAGCTTCATTTGGGTTTGGCTGAGCTGGTGTGAGTTCGTCTCTGGTGGTCCTGCTCGTCCGTCTCTACAGAAGTTAAGTGTTGAATTTGTTTGTGTTTGTTATGTTCCCTGTTTGCATCTGGGCCTGAGACAGAGACTTCCATTCGTCCATCTGGGGAGGAATGGGTTGTCTCTGGTCCTAACCTTTTTCCAGGGCCTTATAGGGATATAAGGGCCTAGTTATCCTGCATATGAATATTCCTACCTTCAGGGTCTATTCATATTGATAGGTAGTTAGGACCTGGATTAGGGTTGGCTAGGAGGTGACCTGTTTCTTCCCTAGTTTCCAGGCCCAGTTACTGTTCCCCTTCCCTCCTGTGTTCAGTGTGGAGTTTTCCCCCCACACAGAACACGACATTATCTACCGCCATAAAAAACGCCATTTTGTTCAGGCCAGTGCAGCTATGGATCCTATGTCTGCACTGGTTGAACAGCTGCAGGGACTGTCATTGGAGGTTGCTGACCTCCGCGCAACAGTCTTACAGATCCAGAGACCACAGGCGTCTGGTTCCAATGGTGGGTACCAGGCCTGCCCTCCCGGACAGATTTTCTGAGGGTAGTGACAATTTCATTTGGTTCAGGGAATCACGTAAGTTGTACTTTAGGCTGCGTCCATACTCTTCTGGGGATGAGTGTCAACGTGTGGGTATGATAATTTCTTTGTTTAAGGATGATGCCCAGTCTTGGGCTCTTTCTCTGTCAACCGGATCACCGTCCCTCCAGTCGGTAGATTTATTTTTTAGAGCCTTGGATCTTATTTATGATGACCTGGATCGGATCTCTTAGGCTAAGACCAAGTTACGTGGTTTATGGCAGTGAGAAATCTATTGCTCTGAATTTAGGAGATGGGCTAACGGATATGGAGTGGAATGATCCTGCTCTGTAGACAGTTCTGTCAGGGTCTATCTGAGAGGCTGCAGGACGCGTTGGCCTTTCATGAAAAATATGAGTACTTGGAAGCAGCTATGTCCCTTGCTATACGTCTGGATAGACGGCTGAGGGGGAGATCTAAGCGTCCTCACCCTCAGGACGTACTGTCAAATAAGGTGGCGGCTTCCTTTGACACTTATGGTAAAGAGACACTTGTGGTTACACCTTGTGAGGAGCCTATGAAGTTGGGGGGAGCTACTCCTGGGACTGCTGATAAGAGCTCTGGTCATATGAAGGGAGTCTCTTTTTGTTGTGGAAAAAAGGGACATTTTGTGAATATTTGTCCGTACATTCAGCATCAAGGTGTAAAAAAAAAAAAAACACGCTTAATCCCCAAATTACTATTGGTGTTGTGGGTGGGGAGCAAGAAAACTTACTTTGTCATTTACTGGTAATACCCGATTTCTCCTGTCTGCCGAGTCCAAAACTGTGGAAATTGATGTATTTATCGACAGTGGGGCCGGGGTTAACCTGATTGATGGACAGTTTGTTCGTATTCATGGGTTGACTACTAGTGCTGTAGAGAAAAGCATTTCTATCTTTGCAATTGATTCTGCACCTCTTACTCAAAAATGCTTGTCGCAGGTGGTAAATGACATCCATTTAAGAGAGGGTGATTTCCATCAGGAATCTATCTTGTGTTATGTGTTGGAGGGTCTGCCTGCTCCGATGGTTTTGGGCTTACCATGGTTAAGCAAACATAACCCTACCATCGACTGGCAAGCAAGACAGATTTTTGGATTGGAGTGATTTTTGCATGGACAACTGTCTTAATGCGTCTTTCTCTGTGGTCAACACTAAAACTGTACCTTCGTTCATGTCCGAACTTTCTGATGTCTTTTCTGAGAGTGGTAACCAGGAGTAAACACTGCATTGGCAGTATGATTGTCCCAGTCAATCTTATTCCTGGAGCTAAACTGCCCAAATCTCGGTTGTATAATCTTTCGTAGCCCGAAAGAAAGGTTATGCGAGAGTATATCACTGAGAGCTTGGTGAAGGGTCATATCAGACCATCCAAATCCCCAGTGGCTGCTGGGTTTTTCTTTGTAAAAAAAAAAGATGATACCCTTAGACCATGTCTGGACTTCCGTGAGCTCAACCGTATTTCCGTCCGTGATCCTTACCCCCTTCCTTTGATTCCGGATTTGTTTAATTAAATTGTCGTGCCAAGGTGTTCTCTGAATTGGATCTGAGGGAGGGCATATAATTTGATAAGAATCAAAGAGAAGACGGCCATGAGGGTCATTTTGAGAATCTGGTCATGCCTTTTGGGTTAACAAATACTCCAGTTTTTTTTCTAAACTTTATCAATGACATCTTTCATCATCTGGTAGGGAGATTTGTTGTTGTATATCTGGATGACATACCAATTTATTCTCCAGACATGGAGACTCATCAGGCTAATGTGAGGCAGGTGTTACAGATCCTAAGAGAGAATAAATTGTATGCGAAGATGTAAAAATGTTTTTTTGCTGTTCAGGAAGTATAATTCCTGGGTTAACTGCTCTCACCCTCAGGTTATTGTATGGATCACGAGAAAGTCTGTGCGGTGTTGGACTGGGATTGACCCGAAAATCTGAAAGCGCTTATGCGGTTTTTGGGATTTACCAACTACTACCGTAAATGAATCGTGAACTATTCAACTGTGGTTAAACCTTTAACAGACATGACTAGGAAGGGGGTCGATTTCTCTGTTTGGTCTGAGGCGGCATTACAAGCCTTTTCTGCTGTTAAGGAATGTTTTGCTTCAGCCCCTATTCTAGTGCAACTGGACGTGTCTCAGCCATTCATTGTAGAGGTTGACGCATCCGAGGTAGGGATGGGAGCAGTTTTGTTGCAAGGTCCTTCACCTAGTAAATGGCGCCCAAGTGCTTTTATCTAAAAAAAACTCTCGACTGCTGAAAGAAATTATAACATGGGTAATAGGGAATTGTTGGCCATTAAGTTAGCTTTTGAAGAATGGCGCCATTGATTGGAAGGAGCAATTCATCCTATTATGGTAATTATTGATCACAAAAATCTGGCTTACCTTGAGTCGGCTAAATAACTGAATCCAAGGCAGGCCAGATGGTCGCTGTTTTTTTACCAGATTTAACTTTATTGTCACCTACCGCCCTGGGGTTAAAAACGTCAATGGATGCTTTGTCACGCAGATTTCCTTTCCTGGGGGGGTGATTCTAAAGATACTAGTCCTATTTTGTCTGAAGGGGTAGTCATATCTGCCCTATATCCTGATCTTGAGGCTAAGGTGTTGGACCGGACTCTTGCCCTTCAGGGAAATTTTTTGTTCCTTCAGACTTACAGTACAGACCAAAAGTTTGTACACACCTTCTCATTCAAAGAGTTTTCTTTATTTTCATGACTATGAAAATTGTAGATTCACACTGAAGGCATCAAAACTATGAATTAACACATGTGGAATTATATACATAACAAAAAAGCGTGAAACAACTAAAACTATAGCATATTCTAGGTTCTTCAAAGTAGCCACCTTTTGCTTTGATTACTGCTTTGCACACTCTTGGCATTCTCTTGATGAGCTTCAAGAGGTAGTCACCTGAAATGGTTTTCACTTCACAGGTGTGCCCTGTCAGGTTTAATAAGTGGGATTTCTTGCCTTATAAATGGGATTGGGACCACCAGTTGCGTTGTGGAGAAGTCAGGTGGATACACAGCTGATAGTCCTACTGAATAGACTGCTAGAATTTGTATTATGGCAAGAAAAAAGCAGCTAAGTAAAGAAAAACGAGTGGCCATCATTACTTTAAGAAATGAAGGTCAGTCAGTCTGAAAAATTGGGAAAACTTTGAAAGTGTCCCCAAGTGCAGTCACAAAAACCATCAAGCGCTACAAAGAAACTGGCTCACATGCGGACCGCCCCAGGAAAGGAAGACCAAGAGTCACCTCTGCTGCGGAGGATAAGTTCATCCGAGTTACCAGCCTCAGAAATTGCAGGTTAACAGCAGCTCAGATTAGAGACCAGGTCAATGCCACACAGAGTTCTAGCAGAAGACACATCTCTAGGACAACTGTTAAGAGGAGACTGTGTGAATCAGGCCCTCATGGTAGAATATCTGCTAGGAAACCACTGCTAAGGACAGGCAACAAGCAGAAGAGACTTGTTTTGGCTAAAGAACACAAGAAATGGACATTAGACCAGTGGAAATCTGTGCTTTGGTCTGAAGAGTCCAAATCTTTGGTTCCAACCACCATGTCTTTGTGCGACGCAGAAAAGGTGAACGGATGGACTCTACATGCCTGGTTCCCACCGTGAAGCATGGAGGAGGAGGTGTGATGGTGTGGGGGTGCTTTGCTGGTGACACTGTTGGGGATTTATTCAAAATTGAAGGCATACTGAACCAGCATGGCTACCACAGCATCTTGCTGTGAATAGCATGCCGGCATGCTATTCCATCCGGTTTGCGTTTAGTTGGACCATCATTTATTTTTTAACAGGACAATGACCCCAAACACACCTCCAGGCTGTGTAAGGGCTATTTGACCATGAAGGAGAGTGATGGGGTGCTGCGCCAGATGACCTGGCCTCCACAGTCACCGGACCTGAACCCAATCGAGATGGTTTGGGGTGAGCTGAACCGCAGAGTGAAGGCAAAAGGGCCAACAAGTGCTAAGCATCTCTGGGAACTCCTTCAAGACTGTTGAAAGACCATTTCAGGTGACTGACTACCTCTTGAAGCTCATCAAGAGAATGCCAAAGCAAAAGGTGGCTACTTTGAAGAACCTAGAATATGACATATTTCCAGTTGTTTCACACTTTTTTGTTATGTATATAATTCCACATGTGTTAATTCATAGTTTTGATGCCTTCAGTGTGAATCTACAATTTTCATAGTGTGTCCAAACTTTTGGTCTGTACTGTATGTCATAAGGTATTTGAGGAACATCACTGTACTGTCTTGGCTGGACACCCTGGTAGTAGATCCACTGTCGATCTCATCTCGCTCAGATTTTTGTGTCCAGGGATGCGTAAGTGTGTTGAGGACTATGTGTCAGCCTGATATACCTGTGCTCATGCTAAGGTGACACATACTCGGCCTTCTGGATCTCTTCTTCCGTTGTCCATCCCGTCCAGACCTTGGATGCATTTGTCCATGGACTTTATCATGGATTTACCAAATTCTTCAGGAAAAAAAGTGATCCTGGTGGTACTTGATCGGTTTAGCAAAATGGCACATATTATAGCATTGCCTTCTCTACCTAATGCCAAAACTCTTGCACAGGTTTTTGTCGATAACATTGTGAAACTACATTGCATTTCCTCTGATGTGGTGTCAGATTCTGGAAAGCGTTCTGTACTCGGCTGGGGGTACAATTGTCCTTTTCTTCGGCTTTTCATCCTCAGTCGAATGGATAGACAGAGCTCACCAATCGGAATCTTTAGATTTACTTGAGATGTTTTGTTTCGGAGAACCAGGAGGAGTTGTCTTCATTCTTGTCGTTAGCTGAGTTTGCCATTAATAGACAGACAGGATAATAGACAGGAGTCCACTGATAAGTCGCCGTTTTTTTGGTTCTCAAACTTTCGGTCTTCCTGAGGAGGAACGATTTTCCTCTTCTTTGTCTTCAATTTGGTGTAAAATTCAAAATAACCTGAAAAATCTGTGCAACATGTAAAAGCATGTGGCTGACATGGAGATGTATGAATGGTCGGGACCTGAGCGTGGATGATTCTGTGTGGCTGTCCACAAGAATAATTGAGCTTAAGGTACCTTCTTGAAAGTTGGGTCCAAGATTTATTGGTCCATATAAGATCACTGCCATCGTTAACCCTGTAGCCTTCCGTCTTGAACTTCCTCAGGCTTTGAAAATTCATAACTTATTTCATAAGTCTTTGTTGAAGAAATGTGTAGAACCTGTTGAGCTGTCCCTCTTGCCTCCCGTTCCTGTCATGGTGGACAGTAATTTAGAATTTCAAGTCAGCAGATTGTGGACTCCCGAGTTCTCTGTAGATCCCTCCAGTATCTCGTCCACTGGAAGGGTTATGGACCAGAGGAGAGGATGTGGGTTCCAGCAGCCAATGTTAATGTGAATCGTCTAGAGAAGGTCTTTCACAGAGCCCATCCTGATAAAGTCAGTACTGGGTGCCCAGAGGTCACGCATAGAAGGGGGAGGGGTACTGTCACAGAACCTCAGGTGACTGATGTCAGGAAATTAAGGAGACTGGCTGAGCGTGGAGGAATCTAACAGCCTCCTGGATTTCTCTTGATTCAGTGTAGATAGGGTTAATAGCTGTTGCTCAGTGGTCATCACTGTTACTCTTTATAGTCTGACACCACCACCACCTTTCTGACTATGCGGTAGAAAGCTTCATTTGGGTTTGACTGAGCTGGTGTGAGTTCGTCTCTGGTGTTCCTGCTCGTCCGTCTCTACAGAAGTTAAGTGTCGAATTTGTTTGTGTTTGTTATGTTCCCTGTTTGCATCTGGGCCTGAGACAGAGACTTCCATTCGTCCATCTGGAGAGGAATGGGTTGTCTCTGGTCCTAACCTTTTTCCAGGGCATTATAGGGAAATAAGGGCCTAGGTATCCTGCATTAGAATATTCCTACCTGTGTTCAGTGTGGAGATTTCGCCTCACACTGAATGTGACGGTAATTTCTTTTTTCTGATGATGCGTTCTCTGTCCCCAGCTCTTCTGAAGGTGCCCACTGTGTCTATTACCCGGAATCTGAGTTGGTTGACAGAGTGACCACACTGCACAAAATGTTTAGCAACCGGTTTATCCACTGCCTTTTTTCTAATCGTACTCTTATGTTTGTTGATACTTTCCCTAATCTCCATTGTGGTCTCTCCCATATAGATCAAACTGCACAGACACTGTGGCATATAGACCACATATCTAGATCTGCAAGTGTAAAACTGTTTAATCTTATAGCTTTTTCCACTATAAGGATGTACAAAGGTATTCCCCCTGATTAAATTGCCACAAGTACAGCAATCCAAGCAAGGGAAATTGCCCATTTTTCTTTGTGCCAGATAACGCTGTCCATCCCCAAGTGTGTCTCCTACATCTGATTTCACCAGTTTATCACCTTAACTGGTGTTCCTTTTGTATGCCATTAGTGGCGGGTTATTGAACTCATGTACCGCTGGCAAACCTCTCTGTAAAATGTGCCAGTCCTTCCTTAGAATATGAGATAAAGTGCCACTATGTGCACCAAATGTTGTGAAGTGTGGTCTCTCTGTCAACAAACTAACTTTTTCTTTGGTGCTCTTTTTCTACTCATTTCATTAATTCACACCTCAAATGTTTCATCATCAGAAGCCACCCTCATCACCCATAGCATTTGGCTCCCGGTGAGCGAGTCAAGCATCCATTGTGGATGATCACTGCTAAATCTTAGCAAATTGTTCCTATCAGTTGGATTCTGAAATAAATCCATCTTCAACCTCCCCTCATCTACATATACCCTGATATCCATAAACTGTAATTCCTCCTGAGAGGCTGTCACAGTAAACTACAGGCCAGGGACCCCATTATTCAGATGTTGATGAAAATCAAGTGCTTCTTTAGTACCGCTCCATATCATGAAAATGTCATTGATGTAATGCCACCAGCACTGATCTCACCCCAGTGTGCAGACTGGTTAACCAGCCTGTCCTCCACATCTGCCATAAAGATTTTGGCATAAGTTGGGGCCACATTAGATTGCATGGCCACACCCCGCTGTTGTTGGTAGAAGGTGTCACTAAAGAGGAAGTAATTCCTCCTCAAGACCACTTCCAGTAAGTGTAGGACAAAGCGGCACCCACCCGGGGAAAGTCCAGTGCCGGCCAGCACCACATCAACGACATTGAAACCGTATTAGTGCTCAATCGATGTGTACAGAGACACCACATCAAAACTCACCAGATGGAAATGTGCAGGTAAACTGATTTGTAATAACTTAGTCAGAAAATAACTTGTATCCCTTATATAGGACGGGGCGTTAGTTGCATGGACACATAGCAAATTATCCACAGAAATAGCAATTGTGCTGAAGATTGAACCCCTGCCAGATATAATAGATCTGCCAGGGGGATCCTCAGGCCTTTTGTGAATCTTGGGAAGAACATAAAAACAGCGGGGTGATGGGATGTTGTAATCATCATTAATGCGACCTTCATGAGGAGCATCATCAATGATCTCATTCAAAATTAATGAGATCATTGGTTTGAGGATCCCCCTGGCAGACCTATTGTATCTGGCAGGGGTTCGATCTTTAGCACGATTGACATTTTTTTTTGGGATAAATTGCTACGGGTCCATGCAATTAACACCCCTTCCTATATAAGGGATGCAAGTCATTTTTTGACTAAGATACGATAAATCTGGTTACCTGCACATTTCTATCAGGTAAGTTTGATGTGGTGTTTCTGTACACATCGATTGGGCACAAATACGGTTTAAATGTCATTGATGTGGCGCTTTCGCCAGTGGCCGCTGGGTTTCTGCTATTTTAACCACTTCAGCCCCGCTAGCTGAAACCCCCTTCATGACCAGAGCACTTTTTACACTTCGGCACTACACTACTTTCACCGTTTATCGCTCGGTCATGCAACTTACCATGGAAATGAATTTTACCTCCTTTTCTCCTCAATAATGGAGCTTTCATTTGGTGGTATTTTATTGCTGCTGACATTTTTACTTTTTTTGTTATTAATCGAAATGTAACGATTTATTTGCAAAAAAATTACATTTTTCACTTTCAGCTGTAAAATTTTGCAAAAAAAACAACATCCATATATAAATTTTTCACTAAATTTATAGTTCTACATGTCTTTGATAAAAAAAAAATGTTTGGGCAAAAAATAAAAATTTCCGCTTTTTGAAGCAGCTCTGACTTTCTGAGCACCTGTCATGTTTCCTGAGGTTCTACAATGCCCAAACAGTAGAAAAACCCCACAAATGACCCCATTTCGGAAAGTAGACACCCTAAGGTATTCGCTGATGGGCATAGTGAGTTCATAGAACTTTTTATTTTTTGTCACAAGTTAGCGGAAAATGATGATGATTTTTTATTTTTTTCTTACAAAGTCTCATATTCCACTAACTTGCGACAAAAAATAAAAAATTCTAGGAACTCGCCATGCCCCTCACGGAATACCTTGGGGTGTCTTCTTTCCAAAATGGGGTCACTTGTGGGGTAGTTATACTGCCCTGGCAATTTAGGGGCATAAATGTGTGAGAAGAACTTTGCAATCAAAATGTGTAAAAAATGACCGGTGAAATCCGAAAGGTGCACTTTGGAATATGTGCCCCTTTGCCCACCTTGGCTGCAAAAAAGTGTCACACATCTGGTATCGCCGTACTCAGGAGAAGTTGGGGAATGTGTTTTGGGGTGTCATTTTACATATACCCATGCTGGGTGAGAGAAATATCTTGGCAAAAGACAACTTTTCAAATTTTTTTATACAAAGTTGGCATTTGACCAAGATATTTTTTTGGAATATGTGCCCCTTTGCCCACCTTGGCTGCAAAAAAGTGTCACACATCTGGTATCGCCGTACTCAGGAGAAGTTGGGGAATGTGTTTTGGGGTGTCATTTTACATATAACCATGCTGGGTGAGAGAAATATCTTGGCAAAAGGTAACTTTTCCCATTTTTTTATACAAAGTTGGCATTTGACCAAGATATTTTTCTCACCCAGCATGGGTATATGTAAAATGACACCCCAAAACACATTGCCCAACTTCTCCTGAGTACGGCGATACCACATGTGTGACACTTTTTTGCAGCCTAGATGCGCAAAGGTGCCCAAATTCCTTTTAGGAGGGCATTTTTAGACATTTGGATCCCAGACTTCTTCTCACACTTTCGGGCCCCTAAAAAGCCAGGGCAGTATAAATACCCCACATGTGACCCCACTTTGGAAAGAAGACACCCCGAGGTATTCAATGAGGGGCCTGGCGAGTTCATAGAATTTTTTTTTTTTTTTGCATAAGTTAGCGGATATTGATTTTTTTTGTTTTTTTCTCACAAAGTCTCACTTTCCGCTAACTTAGGACAAAAATTTCAATCTTTCATGGACTCAATATGCCCCTTACGGAATACCTTGGGGTGTCTTCTTTCCGAAATGGGGTCACATGTGGGGTATTTATACTGCCCTGGCTTTTTAGGGGCCCTAAAGCGTGAGAAGAAGTCTGGAATATAAATGTCTAAAAATGTTTACGCATTTGGATTCCGTGAGGGGTATGGTGAGTTCATGTGAGATTTTATTTTTTGACACAAGTTAGTGGAATATGAGACTTTGTAAGAAAAAACAAAAACAAACAAAAAATTTCCGCTAACTTGGGCCAAAAAAATGTCTGAATGGAGCCTTAAAGGGGGGGGGTGATCAATGACAGGGGGGTGATCAATGACAGGGGGGTGATCACCCATATACACTCCCTGATCACCCCCTGTCATTGATCACCCCCCTGGTAAGGCTCCATTCAGACGTCCGTATGATTTTTACGGATCCATTGATCGGATCCGCAAAACACATGCGGACGTCTGAATGGAGCCTTACAGGGGAGTGATCAATGACAGGGGGTGATCAGGGAGTGTATATGGGTGATCACCCCCCTGTCATTGATCACCCCCTCTGTAAAGCTCCATTCAGACGTCCGTATGATTTTTACGGATCCATGGATACATAGATCGGATCCGCAAAACACATGCGGACGTCTGAATGGAGCCTTACAGGGGGGTGATCAATGACAGGGGGTGATCAGGGTGATCACCCCCCCTGTAAGGCTCCATTCAGACGTCCGTATGATTTTTACGGATCCATGGATACATGGATCGGATCCGCAAAACACATGCGGACGTCTGAATGGAGCCTTACAGGGGGGGTGATCAATGACAGAGGGGTTATCACCCATATAGACTCCCTGATCACCCCCCTGTAAGGCTCCATTTAGACGTCCGTATGATTTTTTACGGATCCACGGATACATGGATCGGATCCGCAAAACACATGCGGACGTCTGAATGGAGCCTTACAGGGGGGTGATCAATGACAGGGGGGTGATCAGGGAGTCTATATGGGGTGATCAACCCCTTGTCATTGATCACCCCCCTGTAAGGCTCCATTCAGACGTCCGCATGTGTTTTGCGGATCCGATCCATGTATCAGTGGATCCGTAAAAATCATGCGGACGTCTGAATGGAGCCTTACAGGGGGGTGATCAATGACAGAGGGGTGATCAATGACAGGGAAGTGATCAGGTAGTCTATATGCGTGATCACCCCCTTGTCATTGATCACCCCCCTGTAAGGCTCTATTCAGAGGTCCGCAGGTGTTTTGCGGATCCGATCCATGTATCAGTGGATCCGTAAAAATCATGCGGACGTCTGAATGGAGCCTTACAGGAGGGTGATCAATGACAGAGGGGTGATCAATGACAGGGAAGTGATCAGGAAGTCTATATGCGTGATCACCCCCTTGTCATTGATCACCCCCCTGTAAGGCTCCATTCAGAGGTCCGCATGTGTTTTGCGGATACGATCCATGTATCAGTGGATCCATAAAAATCATGCGGACGTCTGAATGGAGCCTTACAGGGGGGTGATCAATGACAGAGGGGTGATCAATGACAGGGAAGTGATCAGGAAGTCTATATGCGTGATCACCCACTTGTCATTGATCACCCCCCTGTAAGGCTCCATTCAGACGTCCATATGCGTTTTGCGGATCCGATCCATGTATCCGTGGATCCGTAAAAATCATACGGACGTCTGAATGGATCCTTACAGGGGGGTGATCAATGACAGGGGGGTGATCAATGACAGGGGGGTGATTAGGAAGTCTATATGGGGTGATCAGTGGTTCATAAAGGGTTAATAAGTGACAGGGGGGGGGTGTAGTGTAGTGTGGTGTTTGGTGCGACTGTACTGAGCTGCCTGTGTCCTCTGGTGGTCGATCCTAACAAAAGGGACCACCAGAGGACCAGGTAGCAGGTATATTAGATGCTGTTATCAAAACAGTGTCTAATATACCTGTTAGGGGTTAAAAAAATCTGATCTCCAGCCTGCCAGCGAGCGATCGCCGCTGGCAGGCTGGAGATCCACTCGCTTACCTTCCGTTCCTGTGAGCGCACGCGCCTGTGTGCGCGCGTTCACAGGAAATCCCGGCCCTCGCGAGATGACGCATATATGCGTGACTCTGCGCAGGGCTGCCACCTCCGGACAGCAGATCTGCGTTAGGCGGTCCGGAGGTGGTTAAATAGCAGAGACCAGCGGCACATGTATGCCATTAGGCTGATCGCATACATTTCCCCTTTCAGATGTTATGGTCAAATATGACCACAGCATCTGCACAGTCAGGAAGCGGAAGTCGCGCACTTCTGCTCCGGTAACAGCGTTCCCCGGCTGAGATCAGGGAACCTGTTAAATTGATCTAATAGGCTGAAGCCTCAAGCAGGCTTTGGTGCTTATTAGTTCACTATACAGGCCACTAAGTGGCAGCATTGTATTGGTATAGTGCAAATTAAGTTTTCAATGGTGTCTATATAGACATCAATGAACAGAATAGGCAAACTAATGATTGCCAGTTATTATCACCCAAGTAAAAAAAAAAAATAAACATCATTGGCATCGCCGGATGTGAAAATGCCCATACTATTAAAAAATAACCATATTAATGGCATATGGCGTAACAGGAAAAAAAAAAACTGCAAATTTGCCATTTTTTGTCACTTCAACTACCATATATTTTTTTATTATAAAAAGTGATCAAAAAGTCGCACACACTTCAAATTGGTATCAATGAAAAGAACAGATTGTCTCGTAAAAAATGAGCCTTCACACAGCCCCATACACATAACTACAAAACAGTTATAGGGGTCAGAATATGGTTATAAAAACATTTCTTTTTTCCTGAAAGGTTTTAATTTTTTTTCAGTATTAAAACGCAAAATAAAGGTAAATTTTCCTGCATAGTGTAAAAAAAAACAACATTTTATCAGAATTGCGTTTTTTCCCAATTCTACACCATTTGGAATTTTTTTCCTACTTCCTACTACATGGTATGCAACCGTAAATGGTGCCATTAGAAAGTACAACTTGTCCAGGGGGCGGAGCTAGCAGCAGAGCGGTTAAGAAGCAAATGGTGGAGCTCTGAACACAACTAGCTCTAAATTCGATATAATTTGGCAAAAAATTACTCAAGTTGGCTAAAAATCACATAACCCGATACAGGACCTTAACCCGCACCTGAGGATATCATTTGGAGAGGTTTCCTCGAAGTTGGACGTTTCCGCCTGTGGGACAGCCTAAAGCATCGGACTTAAGTTAGTACCGGGCGGCACACAAGCAGACCCCCGACTGCTTATACGAGCTAACTGCCGCTTATATACTATCTGCTGACATACAGACTTGCCTGTTTGAGAGAGATCCTCCCCATCCTCTGATCTAAATTCAGCCCCGGTATACTTGAAGGCTCATCGGGAGAGTGCGGCGTTCTGCTGAAGAAAACCCAACCGAAACATCGACATCCCCGACATCCGGTCTAAGCAGACAGGATCGCTGGTGCCACAAACTATTGAGCCTCCGGAGCGCAGACGATCCGCCGTGAGCAGCGCTCAAGTACCTGAGAGGGGAAAATCTGCAGAGGCACTGGATCGGAGCTACTCTTAAAGCCGAAGCCGTGGGATCGCATTCAGAGACGCAGGGAGAGCGTTGCGAATATAAGAGAATCGGCTGTCTAGTTTACGCAACACCCGCTGGGTTCCAGGGAACAGCAAACCAATATTCAAGTGCCGGAGTGGAATATCTAACAACCGGATTGCTCACTCTAAACCCCTGCAATCCTAGTGACCACAAGTTGCCGATACAAGAACACTCAGTTTGATCGCAGAATAATCGCATCACTGAAGAGGTCTCGCTACTGACTGAAGAAACTCAGTAAAAGTAAGTGCATAACTGTCACTTTGTACTCCTAACATTGGAGCTGATAGGCAGGCAGAAGTGTCTGAACACTTACTTTTCTGACACAGGAAATCTTCAGCTGCACTAGATAAGAGCACAAGAACCCCAGTGACATATATATCTACCCCCAACTGAGAATTTTGCCTGTTAAACAGACTTTAGGGTCTTTGGCCCAATTTTTTCAGCCTCTTCCCAAAAGATTACCAGAGGCACCATAATGCAAATCTTCATGTAATCAGCAGCCGTGGCCATTAAGGGCCACAGGAAAAGAGAATAAGAGGGACTTGCAATTTTCCTCACACTGTCCTGCTATTCTTAATACTCTCACACCAGTGGGGTCGACAATCTCAGTCACCTATCTAAATAGTGATGGTCAAAATCGGCCCAGGCAAACCCAGGCCTACCTCCAATAAGTGTCTCACGGGCTCTCTAGATTCCTACATGCAGAAAAGTCTCCCTGCACCACCTGCAAAGATCCCCCATACACAAAGAACCACGTCCACGGACTCTTTGCTCAAAGATACCACACCCAATAACCCCCCAGAGATGGAAAGTGACCAGGAAGATCACACAAGCTTACCCATATCCAGAGCATTCCTGGGGCGGCCCTTTCAAGAGCACTTGAACCAGTGGTGAAAGAACTGCAAGATATAAAACAAGAAATGAAATCCATGGGAGGAAGATTGGAACAATTGGAATCTACGCAAGCACAAATAGTCTCATACACAGAAGCGACTTCTGCAAATTTCTCATCATGCCAGACACACATGAACAAAATTGTCAACTGGATGGAAGTCCAGGAGAACAGAGCCAGGAGCAACAACCTGAGACTCAAGGGAGTCCCAGAAACCATCTCTACAGAGGCCTTACCCGACACAGTCAAACAAATATGCTCTGCTATACTGGGAGACAACTATCTATTGGAGATTTCCATTGAAAGAGCACACAGAGTGCTACGAGCCAAACCACAAGGATCAGACCCACCGAGAGATGTAATTTGTCGCCTCTTCAATTCCAGAGTGAGAGATGACATCTTAAAATTCGCTCGAGCCAAACCCTTGGTCAAAATAGAGGGGTCTGAAGTCTCAATATATCAAGACCTAGCCAGAGTCACCTTATCCAAAAGAAATATGCTCCGTCCTTTAACAGAAATCCTACGTCATAGGAACATTCCTTACAGATGGCTATTCCCGTTCGGCCTCTCCTTTACTGTTGAAGGAAAAATATATATCTTGAGAGATCACTCTGAACTGGCGGAAATCTTATCATCACTTCAGATCACAGATGTTGACATCCCAGACTGGTCTCCGATACTAGACCTTACCAGCCTGCCGACGGTCCCCTCCACCCACGCCATAGGAAACTGTTGGAGCAGAGAGGAAGAGGTGCAGCCGAAAACGCCAGGGAAAACTGACCCCGAGATAACTTGACATCGACCCCACCTGAGAACTGATCTATTCTAGGTGATGTTTACCCACTGTTACCCCCCGGGTACATTCTACTCAGTAGATATATTGAACATATTCACTGTTTATTGCAGTTGCCCCTCTGGAACGGGGTGGGGGAGAGAACCGTGACACCATGTATTTGATAAAAATTATAATTTTGTCAATTTGGTACTCCCACACCCACTGGGAGATTATTGCGGGTCTCTCCCTCATCCCTCACCCCTCACTACTCCACATATTTAGATAATCAGCTCGGCAACTTTAGAGCTCATACAAAGATAAAGAGGGCAGACTGCTGATACTCATTGGGTTGCTAAATGGTAAACAGGTCACATTGGCGAACCTTTATGCCCCCAACACACAGCAACCCCAATGGATTAGGGACACCGCGACATTGATACATAGTATGACGAAAGGAGTCCTAGTGGTAGGTGGTGATTTCAATGTAGCGCTTGATCCGCTCCTTGAAACATCCTCTGGACGATCCACCCTTTCATAAAAGGCACTAAGACATATTAAGAAATCATTGCAGATACTATCCTTGACTGACGTGTGGCGCTTTCTCCACCCTTCAGTGAAGGATTACACTCTGTACTCAGCACCACACAATTCTTACCACAGAATTGATTACTTTTTCCTTCAGCATCCATCCCTCGCTAAAGTACAATCATCTACAATAGGTTCAGGAGTACATTCAGATCACTCTCCATTAGGATTCCATATAAAAATGTCCGACTGCCCGTGCACGCGGCCACCATGGAGACTTAATGAAACTCTCCTTACTACTACAGAGGTTCATAAGAGAATTTTAGAACGTCTCAACACGTACTTTAAGCTGAATAATAATACAGAGGTCTCCATGCCGGTAGTGTGGGAGGCACACAAGGCAACCATTAGAGGCAAATTTATCTCCATTGGCACATATTGCAAAAAACTGAGATAACAAAAAATTAGATCCCTACAGACAGAGATCTCCCACCTTGAAAAACTCCACAAACAATCCCTTATAGCGCCAATTCTCCAAAAACTTACAGAATCCCGACTACAGCTTAGAGATCTATTGAACAAAAACTCAGGTAAACTCTACATGTCTGTCAAACATTCTTTCTATGCCCATGGTGATAAGGCATCTAAACTAATGATGTCCCTTATTAAGAGAAGAAAGTCCCACACTTTTATAAGGGAAATTAAGGACAATAAGGGAATTACTACTACTGACCCCGGGAAGATTGAAAAATAATTTATTAACTTCTACTCCGCATTATATCAATTGCGCACCTCAGAGCAACAGGTGAACTCGCAGGATACTCTTGCAGCAATATCTAAATTTCTAACCCGTGCTTCCCTTCCCAAACTAGACCCTAGCGCACACACAAATCTGATGACACCCTTCTCACAAGTAGAGGTCCAGCCCACCCTGTGAAAGTGCCCTAAACATAAAGCGCCGGGCCCAGATGGTCTCTCCTGCTCCTATTACAATTCCTTCTCGGATGTCCTCCTCCCTCACCTGATGGACACATTCAATGCTTACCTCTCAAGCTCTAGCATACCAAGACAGACCCTTGAAGCCTATAATCCCTTAATCCACAATGAAGGGAAAGATGCCACCCAGTGTGGAAGCTATAGGCCCATTTCTCTGTTAAACACTTTGGTCTACCACAAGAGTTTGTTGATGCCATATTTCCGATGTACGATACCCCTTCAGCAAGACTACGTATAAACCCAAATCTCTCGGCACCTTTTCATATATGCAATGGAACAAGACAGGGTTGCCCACTATCACCAATCCTTTTTGTCCTCTCGCTTGAACCATTATTAGCCTCTAGTCTGGCTCCATCCAGACATAAAAGGATTCGATGATGGCAAATATGTACATACCGCAGCTGCATATGCAGATGATATCTTACTGACGCTGTCGAACCCATTACCAGCGCTGCAATGTATCTTAAGTGAATATGGTATGATATCAAACTTCAAAATAAATGCCTCCAAGTCAGATGCACTAGGACTTAACATTAGTAAGGAAGAAACTAAAACTTTGTGCTCCTAACACCCCTTCCATTGGCCAAAATCATATATCACATACCTAGGTATAAAAATTAGTCCCAAATGGAGCAAATTATATTCACTCAACTACGCCCAGATTCCGAACACCTTTAGTCAAATACTATCTTCGTGGTCCTTACCCTTTTTGTCCTGGATGGGTCGTAAAAACCTAATAAAAGCAATACTACTCCCTAAATTGACATACCTGTTTCAAACTCTCCCGATACCACTCCCAGTATCTTTTTTCAACAATCTACGCAGAATTGTTAGCAACTACCTTTGGGACGGCAAAAAACCTAGATTAAATCGGAACCTATTAGCCCTGCACAAATCAAGGGGAGGTATGTTGGTCCCTGACTGGAGATTATATTACGAAGCCACTCATATTGCCAGGATAGTACATTGGCTAAGGACGGACGAAAATAAACTCTGGCTCCCTTTAGAAAACCTACTAGCTACAACTCCCCTTAAGAGCATTGCTTTGGAAAAAAAAGATAAACCTATCTCCCAACTCACCCTAAACGAAATTACACAATCCACCCTATCATTATGGTTCCAGTATATGGACTCCCTAAGTCCCATACTGTCCCCCTTAATGACGATAACAGACATCACAGAATTCCATCAGGGGAAATATAAAGACACAGGTCTCAAGTTTAAAGATATAAGATCCATCACGCTACACTCCTTTCTTAATCCAGAACAAACGGATGACCCACTGAACCACATTCCAATGCACACGCTACATAAAGCGCATGTCCGCTCACTAATAAAACCGTATCTCACTCAAGTTACAAGTTCCAGGGAACTAACACAATTTGAAAACTTGGCGGCCTCCTCCAACCCTCCTAAACATTTGCTATTGCAGATTTATAATATTTTACAACAAATTAAATATCCATACACTAGAGGTTATCTGGGGGACTGGGAAAAAGACCTAGACACCACTTGGTCCACTGCAGAGATCAAACAAATATACCTCAAATCTCATGGTATTTCTAGATGTACCCGGCTACAAGAAAACTCATACAAGATAGTTGCTAGATGGTACCGTACACCCGTGAGACTTAAGCAGATGACCTGTCTAAACTCAGACACATGCTGGAAATGTAAAATCTCAAGAGGCACATACAGGTCCTTCTAAAAAAAATTGCATATTGTGATAAAGTTCATTATTTTCTGTAATGTACTGATAAACATTAGACTTTCATATATTTTAGATTCATTACACACCAACTGAAGTAGTTCAAGCCTTTTATTGTTTTAATATTGATGATTTTGGCATACAGCTCATGAAAACCCAAAATTCTTATCTAAAAAAAAATAGCATATTTCATCCGACCAATAAAAGAAAAGTGTTTTTAATACAAAAAAAGTCAACCTTCAAATAATTATGTTCAGTTATGCACTCAATACTTGGTCGGGAATCCTTTTGCAGAAATGACTGCTTCAATGCGGCGTGGCATGGAGGCAATCAGCCCGTGGCACTGCTGAGGTGTTATGGAGGCCCAGGATGCTTCGATAGCGGCCTTAAGCTCATCCAGAGTGTTGGGTCTTGCGTCTCTCAACTTTCTCTTCCCAATATCCCACAGATTCTCTATGGGGTTCAGGTCAGGAGAGTTGGCAGGCCAATTGAGCACAGTAATACAATGGTCAGTAAACCATTTACCAGTGGTTTTGGCACTGTGAGCAGGTGCCAGGTCGTGCTGAAAAATTAAATCTTCATCTCCATATAAATCATATATCTCATAGCTAGGTATAAAAATTAGTCCCAAATGGAGCAAATTATATTCACTCAACTACGCCCAGATTCCGAACACCTTTAGTCAAATACTATCTTCGTGGTCCTTACCCTTTTTGTCCTGGATGGGTCGTAAAAACCTAATTAAAGCAATACTACTCCCTAAATTGACATACCTGTTTCAAACTCTCCCGATACCACTCCCAGTATCTTTTTTTCAACAATCTACGCAGAATTGTTAGCAACTACCTTTGGGACGGCAAAAAACCTAGATTAAATCGGAACCTATTTGCCCTGCACAAATCAAGGGGAGGTATGTTGGTCCCTGACTGGAGATTATATTACGAAGCCACTCATATTGCCAGGATAGTACATTGGCTAAGGACGGACGAAAATAAACTCTGGCTCCCTTTAGAAAACCTACTAGCTACAACTCCCCTTAAGAGCATTGCTTTGGAAAAAAAAAAGATAAACCTATCTCCCAACTCACGCTAAGCGAAATTACACAATCCACCCTATCATTATGGTTCCAGTATATGGACTCCCTAAGTCCCATACTGTCCCCCTTAATGACGATAACAGACATCACAGAATTCCATCAGGGGAAATATAAAGACACAGGTCTCAAGTTTAAAGATGTCAGATCCATCACGCTACACTCCTTTCTTAATCCAGAACAAACGGATGATCCACTGAACCACATCCCAATGCACACACTACATAAAGCGCATGTCCGCTCACTAATAAAACCGTATCTCACTCAAGTTACAAGTTCCAGGGAACTAACACAATTTGAAAACTTGGCGGCCTCCTCCAACCCTCCTAAACATTTGCTATTGCAGATTTATAATATTTTACAACAAATTAAATATCCATACACTAGAGGTTATCTGGGGGACTGGGAAAAAGACCTAGACACCACTTGGTCCACTGCAGAGATCAAACAAATATACCTCAAATCTCATGGTATTTCTAGATGTACCCGGCTACAAGAAAACTCATACAAGATAGTTGCTAGATGGTACCGTACACCCGTGAGACTTAAGCAGATGACCTGTCTAAACTCAGACACATGCTGGAAATGTAAAATCTCAAGAGGCACATACAGGTCCTTCTAAAAAAAATTGCATATTGTGATAAAGTTCATTATTTTCTGTAATGTACTGATAAACATTAGACTTTCATATATTTTAGATTCATTACACACCAACTGAAGTAGTTCAAGCCTTTTATTGTTTTAATATTGATGATTTTGGCATACAGCTCATGAAAACCCCAAATTCCTATCTAAAAAAATTAGCATATTTCATCCGACCAATAAAAGAAAAGTGTTTTTAATACAAAAAAAGTCAACCTTCAAATAATTATGTTCAGTTATGCACTCAATACTTGGTCGGGAATCCTTTTGCAGAAATGACTGCTTCAATGCGGCGTGGCATGGAGGCAATCAGCCTGTGGCACTGCTGAGGTGTTATGGAGGCCCAGGATGCTTCGATAGCGGCCTTAAGCTCATCCAGAGTGTTGGGTCTTGCGTCTCTCAACTTTCTCTTCCCAATATCCCACAGATTCTCTATGGGGTTCAGGTCAGGAGAGTTGGCAGGCCATTTGAGCACAGTAATACAATGGTCAGTAAACCATTTACCAGTGGTTTTGGCACTGTGAGTAGGTGCCAGGTCGTGCTGAAAAATTTAATCTTCATCTCCATATAAATCATATATCACATACCTAGGTATAAAAATTAGTCCCAAATGGAGCAAATTATATTCACTCAACTACGCCCAGATTCCGAACACCTTTAGTCAAATACTATCTTCGTGGTCCTTACCCTTTTTGTCCTGGATGGGTCGTAAAAACCTAATAAAAGCAATACTACTCCCTAAATTGACATACCTGTTTCAAACTCTCCCGATACCACTCCCAGTATCTTTTTTCAACAATCTACGCAGAATTGTTAGCAACTACCTTTGGGACGGCAAAAAACCTAGATTAAATCGGAACCTATTAGCCCTGCACAAATCAAGGGGAGGTATGTTGGTCCCTGACTGGAGATTATATTACGAAGCCACTCATATTGCCAGGATAGTACATTGGCTAAGGACGGACGAAAATTAACTCTGGCTCCCTTTAGAAAACCTACTAGCTACAACTCCCCTTAAGAGCATTGCTTTGGAAAAAAAAGATAAACCTATCTCCCAACTCACGCTAAGCGAAATTACACAATCCACCCTATC
This sequence comes from Bufo gargarizans, assembly GCF_014858855.1. Taxonomy (NCBI): domain Eukaryota; kingdom Metazoa; phylum Chordata; class Amphibia; order Anura; family Bufonidae; genus Bufo; species Bufo gargarizans. The sequence continues at coordinate 356,604,451 of NC_058082.1, read as the reverse complement.
ATTATGGTTCCAGTATATGGACTCCCTAAGTCCCATACTGTCCCCCTTAATGACGATAACAGACATCACAGAATTCCATCAGGGGAAATATAAAGACACAGGTCTCAAGTTTAAAGATGTCAGATCCATCACGCTACACTCCTTTCTTAATCCAGAACAAACGGATGATCCACTGAACCACATCCCAATGCACACACTACATAAAGCGCATGTCCGCTCACTAATAAAACCGTATCTCACTAAAGTTACAAGTTCCAGGGAACTAACACAATTTGAAAAATTGGCGGCCTCCACCAACCCTCCTAAACATTTGCTATTGCAGATTTATAATATTTTACAACAAATTAAATATCCATACACTAGAGGTTATCTGGGGGACTGGGAAAAAGACCTAGACACCACTTGGTCCACTGCAGAGATCAAACAAATATACCTCAAATCTCATGGTATTTCTAGATGTACCAGGCTACAAGAAAACTCATTTAAGATAGTTGCTAGATGGTACCGTACACCCGTGAGACTTAAGCAGATGACCTGTCTAAACTCAGACACATGCTGGAAATGTAAAAGCTCAAGAGGCACATATATCCACATGTGGTGGGAATGTCCGGTAATCAAACCATTCTGGACCCAGGTACTCAGCCTTATTAAAGAGATATGCACCTTAACACAAGACCTAACTTTGGCCTCTATTTTCCTCAATATTCGGAATAAAGAATTAACCAACTTTGGAATAACACATTTACATCTGCTTCTGTCACTCACCTCATTTTATGATTCCTCCTTTCAACCTTATAATGCCCGAACTGACTAGTTGTACTATTTATCTTTATGCTGTGCATTGTCATAACATCTATTGAAAAACTGTACTTTCTTCTTCATTATGTATACAATGTACATTTATTGGTATATCATCTACTATTCATAAAATCAATAAAAAGAAAATTGAAAAGAAAAAAGAAAGTACAACTTGTCCCGCAAAAAATAAACCCTCAAAAGGTTTCCATGTGAATGGAAAAATAAAAAAGTTAGGACTATGGGAAGGCGGGGAGTGAAAAATAAAAATGCAAAAATGGAAAATCCCAGGGTCCTTAATGGGTTAAAATCTAGACGTTTCAGGCAAATTCCGAATTCATTTTTGGAATCAGCACACTCATTTTAACATTTTCTCTCAGTAGCAAAATCATTGTTGCGCGGTGTTATAAATGTAAGACAGCTTCTTTGCTGTCTTACATTTAGAACATTTTCTGCGCCTACTGGCCCCTCCCCTTCTCCACCCACATAAGTGACTCCCATAGTATTTACTAGGTACTGAATATTCCTTGGAGTACAGATATGTCAAGTACGGTACTACAAATGGGAAAAATGGCAATTCTCTAAATCTTACAAGAGCATATGAATCCTCAAAAACTTAGCAGCAATACCTACAAGGCAGTAGTGAGAAAGGCCACAACGAGACAAATAACAACTGAAGAAATTATAAGTTTCCATGGCTGAGATGGGAAACTGCTGCCTGGGCGCTCCACCAGCTGCAGCTTTATAGAAAATTGGTAAAGAAAACCTGTTTTTACAAATAAATAAAACAAAAAATTCACTTTTTGTTATAAAAAATAGCTTCAAATTATGGTGCGCATTATATTTGTGGTATACTTAGCAATTTTCTGCACTTAACGGGAAAGGGCAGTACCTCCCAAGGCTTGCCAAAGGAGGGGACATGCACTTCTACAGTATGTTCCTTCCGATAATACCAAAACACAATTATCCACATTAAGACATGTGGTGGCAGTATCATGCTATAGAGCTGTTTCTATGCCATAGGTCTTGAAAATCTGATAATGTTAAAGGGTTCTGTGTAGAGAAAAGATTGCTGCTGTCCAAAAAAGAACTGCAACTAGGGAGATGATTTATTTTTCAGAAAGACAACTATAGAATACCAAAGCTTCTCAAGCATTGCTTAAAAGACACAATAATAATAATAGTTATAATAATACTACTAATAATAATAATAATAATAATAATAATAATATTTTGAGGTAGCTACGTTATAGTCCAGACAATAATCCAGCTGAAAATATTGTGTTTAACACACCTTGTGTGCTGATAAGTCCTTATGCTAGGAACAAATTTCTCCTCTGGGGCAATACTTCTAAGGCCTCTTGCACACGACCTATGACTTTTTCAGTATTTTGCAGTCCGTTTTTAACTGATTTGTTTTTCCGGGTTTTTGTTTCACTAGAGTTTCCGTTTACATTCTGTTTTGCCACTCCATTTTTTGGTTGGTTTTACGTTTCGCAAACGGAAGTATACAATAATGTTTAAACAGTAAGTACATTGAAAAATTGGGCTGGGCATAAGATTTTCAATAGATGGTTCCGCAAAAACGGAACGAATACGGAAGACATACGGATGCATATATTTTTTTTGCAGAACCATTGACTAGAATGGAGCCACAGAACATGATTTGCAGGCAATACTAAGATATGTTCTATCTTTGAACAGAACAGAAATACGGAAATGGAATGCATACGGAGTACATTCTGTTGTTTTTGCAGACACATTGAAGCGAATGGTTCCGCATACGGACTGCAAACAGAACACAAAAATCGGGACGGAAATTTTTTTTTTGTGTGCAAGAGGCCTTAGGCCTTAAGAACGGACACGGAATGCATGCAAAATGCATCCGTATGTTTTCTGTCGTATCTGTTCCGTTTTTGCAGAACCATCTGTTACCATCTATTGTAAGCACATTAAGTAAAATTTGATGGGTACTTCTTTCAGGTTCTATATGATATCCTAAGTATTGCCTCATTCATGAGGTCTAATAAATGTATTTTACTGTTTATTACGGTAAAAGAGGAAGGAAATACTTAGGGGGTAATTTATTAAACAGAAATACGCCTAAATTAGGCATATTTCTGGAGCAGATTATAGTGTAAAGGTCCTTTGCGCTGCAATCTGTGACTTTTCCCCACACATGCCAGGTCTAAAAAAGTGGGCATGGCGTGGGCAGTGTACGGGATGGGCCAGAAGGCCCATCTCATTTACCATTCTCTACACCTGTTTTAGGCCTTATTCACACAGTCAGTGTTTTGTCAGTAATTTCAATCAGTGATTGTGAGGAAAAACCAGGAGTGGAGCCTATGCAGTGCTAAGGTATAATGGAATGATTTATACCAGTTCTGTGTTTTGGACCCACTCCAGGTTTTGGCTTACAATCACTGATGGAAATCACTGATCAAACACTGATGTGTGAATGTCGATAGACAGACAAAAAGATTCCTTATCTTAAAGATAGAAGGTGAAAAGTTGTAAGGCAGCTATTTTTTTATTTTTTATTGTCTGTGAAAAGGTTTTTTAGGAAGCTCACGGCTAATCAAAGCCAACTCTGGTTTGTGTCACCTATATATTGAATTTATAGTATAGTTAATTAGTGACGCTAAAAAAGAAAACAAAAAAATCCTTTATTAGTGTTTCATGGAAGTAAAAGCGGGAAGGGAGTAATAAATACGTATGTTTAAATATAATCAGTAGTGCAGATCCAGTGTTGTCAGAGACGGGTGGAACAAACCAGTCACGCCTGGGCTGATACGTTCGCACCAATGATATAAGGTTCCAGTGTTTATTGGGTACAGTGTTGGATCCCCAGCACACGCTGCCAGCCTATTAGCAGCCCTCCTAGTCAGCCACAGTATAACAGAAGTGATACAAAGTGATGTTATATTGTATCACCTATGACGCTGAGCACACCTCACACGCTGCCTATTTATGCTAATTTCAGCTAATACACTTGTGGAGCCATTAAGGAGAGGGATGAGGCTTTGAGCCTGTTTACAGATCTCCTAATTGGCCACAGTTAATGAAAAATGATACCAATTATCATGTGTTGTATCACCTTACAGGCCAATTACACTACTCATGCTGCCTGTTCACACAGCTATAGACCAACTTTGTAGCCACCTGCTTATGTGTAGCTGTGGATAGGGTTCCCAGCCCCGTCAACATACGTAATACAAATCACAGCCAGAAAATTTGTGTAAGCTGCTGTGTTTTTTATTCCGAAAAACGTGAAATGGGGCTTTCCTTGTGCAAACGTTTTCGACCGATAATTCAGCCTTCGTCGGGCACTACAATTGTACAATAAAACATAATCAAAGTAAAGTTTTTGTTGTCATACATCAAAAATTATGCAGAAATATATTGCGTAAAAAGTCACATGGAAAATACATATTCATTCACGATATGCCGCCATATAGTAATATTTTACATCTATGCCTGGAGGAATAAAATGGAGAAAAACAACAGCATGTCATCTATATACAGTTGTTAAGGTAATAAAATACATAAGATTTCCTCATTAACTAATTGTCCCTTGTGGGGCGAGGTTGTAGCTTGATATATGTGTAATAATGCCACTAGTTACATTTCAAGAAGTATTGCAATTACTTTCACATAGCCATCAAAATGGTTTTTGAGACCCCTGTTATCAATAAGCCTAAACATGTGCTCTGGTTAGTATCTCTAACTTACCTGTGCCGCTGGAGGGTAGAAGATTCAGAGGAAGTACACCAGATGTGGGAGAAGGGGGCATAAAGGCCGCCTGAAGTGGGTGGTGTAGGGCGACTTGACGAGCTCCCGATCTTAAAAAAAGACAGCGGGACCGGCGTCCAGCAGTGGGTAGGCGGAGCGGACGCTGTGGCGTGCGTTCCAAAGACTGGAAGGAAGAACGCGTGGAACGCACTGTCAGAGCGGCAGTGCGTTCCAAAGACCGGAAACAGAGCGCAGAGATGCTTCAGCCGAGACAGGGAAGACTAATCGAGTACAGTTCAAATGGTTTGGTATACAAGAGATAAAAGACAGTATAGGGAGATTGGAGAGTTGACACAGCTAGTCCTCAGCTAAAAAACTAGTGAGGTCACTACCTGCTCTTAGCAACCAAGATACCGCATGTTTTCTATAACATCAGGATCACTCTAATATCAATAATATGTGGCCCGTTTAATATGTTTGGTCTTAATTCAGTTTTGTATTTGCAGTAACTTACTTTTAGGTATGCCCAGCAACGCATTAGAGGTATTCGTTCTGTATTGATTATTATTGTTGGGCGAGCATGCTCGGCCGAACACCAGTTTGGCTTGAGCTTAGCTATGCTCGGCACATCGCGGTGTTCGGCCGAATATCGCACGTGCTCCAGCGCGTTGCTTGAGTCAGTGTATTTAAATCTAATTTAGCCTCTTTTTTTTTTGGGTAAATGGTCATGCAGCTCTATAGTGTAGTGGTTAAGGTTCTTGTGAATCTACACTACGTAGATGGTTGTGATTTCAAATCCCGCCAAAAGCATTTCAGAAATGGTAGCTAAATTACATTTATATATTTTATATATTTCTTTGCAATTGTAAAAATTTTATGGCACTGTGTATTGGAGACCTTGGATACACATGAGGATATACATCTAAAATTGAACTGCTTTGAATGAAAGAGACAATTTAAGTTCTACAGTTTTTTCTTTCTTGTTGACCTCTTTTCCCATAGGGTCTGTATCTAGTAATATTATGCATTATTATGCTTAGATTTAGTTAAGTATGTGGGATATAGTGGATTTTCATTTAGATCCTGTTCGGGATCCGGTGGATACAGAGGTGATCGTATAAGGGCAATCTATTATTATTGATTTAATTCATGGTGATATGGAGTGTGGTGGATAGTGGTGGATCTGGTGTCTAAAAGTAGAGACGAGACAACCATTGCCACCCTCAGAGATACCGAGGTCACATTGGTTGGTGGGACCAGATATCAATGACTCCACTGTCACAATGGATCTTTTGATAGTCACAGTTTTTCCTTATAGAATGTGATAGGGAGTTGACAGACAATGGTGGGTTCCGTGTCTATATTGGATATGGGACAATCATAGCTGTCCCCATCGGTTGCTTTTTTGCATTGGTAGTTTGATTGGACGCTGATGACTCCATTGTTACAAACAGCAAGCTAATCCACTTCCTACATATATATCCTATTTAGTTACTTGTATTTCTTTATTAAATGGCTCCTGTGGGAAGAGGAGGCAATTAGAGATATAGGTTTTCTAGGACCTTTCATTTGATCATGTGACTATACCCTGATGAGCCCTTGAGTTGCAGCGCCTGCGAGACATCAGGTGACTACAAGGAGCCTAGTCACATGAGACTTTAGCCATATGACTTATGTTACGAAGCATGTGACTCCCAGTACGCACACGCACCACCTAATAATGTAGGAGGCGGCTACAATATGACGTCCCTAAGGGGAAGTGATGTATGCATTCCAACGATGCACTCCAAATAGAGCGGAAGTAGGAAGCACACATCGCGCAAACGTATTGACACAGAGCCCACGCCGAGATCCTCATGTGAATTCGTCATGACGAATTATGTGTTATCAATCATGTTTTTATGGATCACTTGTGCACTAATTATGTAATCAATATCTTCCCCTGATCATGAATTATATATTTATATGAATTTTATGTATGTATTCACATTTAATTGCACTAACTGATTGAGCTTTATGAAAGAATGTATTTTTGGGAAACTCACTGATATTGCACTGTATTTATATTGCCTATTTTATACAGTTTTACTTAATTATACTGATCACAATTTAAATTGATCACCCTATTTATATGGTGGTACACCCACTATTTGTATCACTGCTTGAGAAAGGTTCTAGTGTGCGGACCGAAACGTTGCATTGGTGAATAAAAGTCACATTTATTTAACTTTTTTGGAGTGCCGTGGAATATTCATTATATATATATATATATATATATATATATGCATAATACGTGGGAAACTACTACTGATGTTTTAGCCATAATATATTTACATATATTATAATATATAATATAATCTAAATATATAATAATACATATAAATATATTATGGCTAAAAACATATATATTTGTTTAAATAAAATGTAGCCTCTATTCCTGAAAAGTTTGACGGGATTTAAAATCACAACCTTCTACATTCAGCCAAGAAACGTAACCACTACACTATAGAGCTGCATGGCCAGTTACTACTAGTAAGTATTCCTATACAGCAGAAGTCTCATATTTTATTTTATTTGAATAACTGGCCATGCAGTTCTATAGTGTAGTGGTTAAGATTCTTGTCTGTAATGTAGAAGGTTGTGAGTTTAAATCTCACCAGAAACTTTTCAGAAATAGAGGCTAATTTAGATTTAAATACATTGGGTGTCCCTAAGCACTGACTCCATAACTGGACATAGCTATATATGGAGTCAGAACAGGGACTCCTAAGCCGAATTAAAGTCCTGACACCCTCCCCTCTTCAGAGCTGGGGGTGCCTGGTTTAATGCTCGGATTCTCCCATTGACTTCCATTGTGCTTGGGTGCTCTACAGAGCACCCGAGTATCACAAAGTGTTCTACTCGAGCACACAAGTACTTTGGTGCTCGACGAACACTATTGATTTATCCATTATTCAAATGCGGCACACATGGGTGCACGAATAACGCATTCCATCATGCATATATATGATACTTCTTTCCCAGTGTATTAAATTCATTCATTTTTGTCCCCCTATACAATGATATCTTTAAACTCGTATGCCTAATCTGCCCCTACAGACAAGAGGGGAGTGCATGTTGCTCTGATACTTGTTTAAGTCACTATACAATCTCTGCAAGCTCCTGATGATACTAGGAAACATGTTGAGCTTAGGCAGTGTGGGCACTTAGCATAATGCAGTATCTTGATTGCTAAGAGCA